>NC_081558.1:57617283-57670102 GCF_022355385.1 Mustela nigripes
GGAGCTGGAGATCTTAGTGGGCCACAAGCTTTGTGTGACCAAAGGTGTTAATGAGGAAGTGCCCAGGAAGTTGCATATGCCCTCGGGGAATGCATAGCTCTTCTGTTCAGAATTCTGATCCTGCTTTGGCTGTGTCAGCCATGTGTGGACACGGAGCTGGAGATCTTAGTGGGCCACAAGCTTTGTGTGACCAAAGGTGTTAATGAGGAAGTGCCCAGGAAGTTGCATATGCCCTCGGGGAATGCATAGCTCTTCTGTTCAGAATTCTGATCCTGCTTTGTGTTCAGCTCCAGGCCCCACTCTCCGGGAGATGGGCAGGAGCAGCCTGGAGTGGGTCCAGAAGGGGTGGCTAGGGTGGGGAGAAGGTTGAAGACTTCATCCTAGGAGAAGCTGGGGAGACTCAACTTGGAGAAAGGCAGCCTCATGAAATCCATTTGCTGTCCCCAAGTCTCTGCAGGACTCCTGCAGGCCAGGAGAGCAGATGAGTCTGAGGCCCAGGGATTAGGCGTAGGAGTCACCAGAAGGGTTGGGTGTCACAAGGAGCAGGTCCTAGTCCTATGGAACTGGGGCTTTCTCTAAGTCAGAGCAAGGCCAACTCCCCTAAGGGTAGTGAGCTTCCAATCACGGGAGGGGTGACAGAGCTGAGTCCTGATTACCGGTGGGCCCACAGAGTGCCAGTCTTTTTTAAAAATACTGTTTACACAGACTTCTATTTTGAAACAATCCCAAGTTACGGATCAGTCATGCACTTTTACTTCAGTGCAAATCAAGAAATATGTATTGAGCACTTACTATATGCCAGGCACAGTTCTAGGTGCTGGGGATATAGCAATGGGAGAAACAGACCCCTGTCTGATGGGACAGATGTTCTACTGGGGAGACAGAAAACGAGCAGGTGTTTAGAACCTGTCCTGAGTCGTAATGAATGCTAGAGAGGAAAAACAGGGGGGTAACTCGTAGATGAAGGATGGAGTCAAGGGTGTGGGCACAGGAGTGTTTTGTCGGGTGCTTCTGGGAGACCTCCTGAGGAGGAAATGGGAATGAAAGTGAAATCGTGGACCATGTAGTTATCTGGGGGGAAAAGCATTTCTGGGTAGGGGGAAAAGCATTTTTGGGCAGGGAGAAGCTGCTGCGAGGCCATAAACCTCGAGGGGAGGGCAGGACCTGGTCAAAAACTCCAAGACCCTGCCCTAAGGAGGAACAGGCGAAGGTAGATAGACACAGTGCCATTTAATGCCTACACTGTTCCAGATTGGTTGCTGCCCTATGTCACATAAGAGGAAACTGAGGCTCAGAGAGAAAGGTCACGTATCTGGCAAGTGGCTGAGCCAGAATTTCATCCCGGTGTTTTGACTCCAAAGGATTCACCTTTCAAATGATAATAACAGTAACAATAACCATAATAAGTACAGCAACCAAGGTCAGTGTGCCTGTGTGTGTATGCGTGTGCATGTACATGTGTGTGTGCCTGCGTATGCAAACATGTGCATCCCTGAAGGACTGGCATGCTGGCAACTCCTTGTTCCTTGGGGGGGCTGGAGTGGAGCCAGAAATGGAGGTGATTCCAGGTGCCAAGGTTCAAGGCTGGTTAGTGACAGGGTGTCTGGTTCCCAGGCTGGGAAGAGGGGATTGTGAGCATGGCCAGGAAAGGTACTGTGAGTGCTGATCTGGCTGGGACCTGAGCAGATTTTGCTCATCTATGTATCTCAACTCCCAGCCTGACAAGTTCAGCAACTGATGGGACATGGAAGAAGGTGAGAGCACACTGTTCCAGGGAACAGCAAGAACCAAGGGGTGTGCTCAGGGGATAGTCTGTGGAGATCATGAGAGGAGAAGCTGCTGCGAGGCCATAAACCTTGAGGGGAGGGCAGGACCTGGTCAAAAATAGACCTGGAAGGAGTTCATCTCCATTTCCAGAATGATAGCTAGGCGGAAGGACACCCACAGTGGTGGCAGGGAGGCAGGGCTGGATGCCTAGAAGTGGCCTGGGTGCTTTTCCCCAAGGGGGAACCTGTTGAAGGCTTTTTCTAGGAAGTCAAGGGGCATCATCCCAAGATCTCTAGGGGTTGCAAAGCCCCTCCGGTGCTGCAAGTGCCCTGGCCAAGGGGACACAGTAGGTGGCCTGGCTGTTGGCTGCGCCTCCAGGCTCAGTCTAGCCTCTGGTTTCTCGAGTCCTGCCTCCAGGAGCCCCTGGGACAGGCCAGCAGCTGGAGGTCTCCTAACTATGTTACTGGAGGAACAGGAGAGCCCCCATGACGCACAGAAGGTTGCATCCCAGCTCCCAGCCCTGCAATGTGACTAACTTCATCAAAGCCCCAGCTACAGCATTAAGCACCTGACCTGTGCCCCTGCCGACCTGCTAATTTCACCAATTACTGGCCAACCGCGGCTTCGTCAAGTGGGCCCGCTTAGCTCCGACAGCTGCTGGGCCAATTCAATTATGGCCCAGCAGCCCAGGCGGCTGCGAGGTCCTGGGGTTGGGTGCATGGTGGAGAGCTGGGTGCACTGCCCAGACCTGGGTGCTTGCAAGGCTCTGGTGCCTAAATGCCCTCAGGGTCCCAGGGCCAAGTCGCTGTCTGCATTCCCCTCCTTTCACCAGCCTGGCACATGAAACCGGTACATTCCCTCCAGCCCGGACCTGTGGTAGGTCTTGACATTCCCCTTCCTAATTCCTCCCAGGGCTGCCGATCACCTGGCTAAGCATGCACCGTGTCCATGACCGCTTTGCTGAATCCTGTCTCAGCACTTAGCTCCATTTGCCACGTTGATAAACCTGAGCCCAGACAGGTTGACGTGCAACCAGGGATGGGCCCCCCAAATCAAGTTCACTCCCTGAACTGGCATTGGAGGCCCCTGCTGTGTTTCTGGCCACACATGTCACCCGCCCGTGGGCACCGACTGCTCAGCGTCTGTGTCTTGTGCCTTCTGTCCCTGCGCCTGAGCCTCCCTTCTCATCGCCTGAGGGCCTGCTAAATTCATCCTTGGGGGCCTCGCTCCAAGTCGCCTCCTTGGGGAGGCCTCACCAAGTCCCGCCAGAACAGGACAGTCTGGCCGAGGGAGCCTCGCCTTCTGGGCCTGGCTGTGTGCCAGGTGCAGAGACTGTAGTGGTGAGGAAGCCCGGGGAGGGGGGCGCCCGCAGAGCCCCCACAAGCCAGCACGCAAACCCTGGCGTGGACAGGCTGGTTGGGCCTTCTCATTCAAGAGTGCCCCAAGGCGGGGGTTACGTGGAGGACCCTTTCCTGGCCCAGCCTCAAAGTGGCTCCTAAGGGGGGAAGGGCCCACTTTCAGAATGCAGCTCCTTACTCCCATTGCTGCCTCCTGGATCCCCCCATCACTCCCCCGGGCATTGCGCCAGTCTCCTCCTCGGTCTCCCTGCCACCACCCCCCCCTCCTTCATCCTGTTCTTATCCCAGCAGCCAGAAGGATGTTGTGGAAAACAGTTTGAGGAGATACTCCGAGTAAAAAGCTAAAGTCCTCATGGCAGCGACAAGGCCCTGCATTATCTGGCCCCCAGGACATCTCTGGCTTTCCCTGCTACTTGCTCTACGCCAGCCCCACCTGTCACCTCCCCATCCAGCACACATACCTGTCATGCTCCTGTCTCAGGACTTTTGTGTTGACTGTGCCCTCTGCCTGGAACCCTCCTCCCAGAGTTCCATGCATCCCCTCTCCCCACACCTGCCTTCAGGTCTTTATGCATCTCCCCATGCCCCCCTCACTCTCTGTGCTATAGTCCTGCCTCAGGTCTCTTGCACATACTGACCTCACTGCCTGAAACACCCCTTACCGCTCAGCCCTGCCCAGCTACCTCCTACCAACAGCCTCTTCCCAGATGCCACTTCTGCAGGTAGACCTCGGACTTAGGTAGGCTCCCCCTCCTCCACCCTTTACTCCAGGGTCCCTACATCCCTTCTGGGCCCCTGGCTGTCTGAAGGGACCCAAATCCTATGGGGAAGGAGTGGACTCCCCATCAATGGTTGGACAAGATGGCTTCCCAGTGTGTCCTTCTGGCGCTAGGATTCAGTGACCCTGGGGCATTTTACAAGTCAGGGCACCAAAGCCCAGGGGAGGAATGCTCCCTGGTTCCCAGAGCAAGTGGGGAGCCAGGTCTGCAACCTCTCTGCTAGCAGTAGCCTCAGGCCTGGCCAAGGAGCATCACCCCCACTGGGGTGTTTCCACCAGTGTCTGGTTTCTGCATGGACTCAGGTGGGGGCAATGTTCTTAACCCTACTGAGTTCCTACTTTGTCCACACAAGTCCCCAACGGACTTGCACCCACAGCAAGAAAGAGATATGGCTATTTGTCCCCATTTTACAGATGGGGAAACTGAGGCTCAGAGGGTTAGAGACTTGGCCAAGGTCACACAGCCACCCTGGAAGCTGCTGCTGCCCTCCACATCCTCTCCCCCTGCACCCAGGGCCTGGGGCGGACTGGGTGGGGCCCAGGCAGCCTCTGCCCTCCCTCCCTCCCTCTGGCCAGTCGATGTTATCGCAGCTGATTTAATTTCAAAGACGGATTGAGCCTTGGCGGGAGGGAGAGAGGCTAATCGCAGCCGCCATCTGCCCCGTTGTCATGGGGATGGGCTCCCAGCAATTGTGCAGGGGCTGGACCCAGATAAGGGCAACACAGTGGGCTGGAGGGGACTGCAGTGGGTGGGGTGGGGATGGGCAGGAAGATGGGGGAGCAGGGCATGAGGAGAAGGAAGGAGAGACCCACAGACCCAAGAGATGCAGGGATACAGAAGCACAGGGGCATAAAGGTGTCAAGGGGCTGGGGGAGAGAGCTCAAGATGCCTCAGTGCTGGGAGACACAGAGACAGGAGACCGAGAGACCCTGGGAGGCAGTGGCCCAGTGATGGCTGAGCAGAGCCTCGGGGCAAGGCCGGTGATTGCAACACGGATGACAGGGAGGTCTTGCCCACAGCCTCCTGGCTAAGCACCTAAACCGTTTGCTCCAGGGCCCCGCTGAGCCAGGCTGCCTAGCCCCACTGTGGCCTCCCAGGGCTACACCACCGCCAGGGGCTTGGCAGGACATTCAGACCCCCCCCCCCCACTGCCCCTCCGCCACGACAGGGTTCCAGACCCCAGAGTTCCTCTCTGGCCAGGCAGGGTCCCAAGCTCGGCTCAGAACTGACACAGCAGCTCCTTCTACCAAAGAGCTACCCTAGTCCAGAGTCTAGCTTTTAGGACATAAACTTGCCAAGTCGACAATGGCCTTTTCCTGGGGATGGAAGGAAGGTACGGAGCACCTACTGTACGCTTTGTTCTCCAAATGTCATTCCCATCACTGCAAGTCCCCGCCCATTTTACAGGACCAGAATTTGGAAAGAGAGCTCCCTCTGTAACTTACTCAACAAATATTAATCCATCACCAGCTGTGTGCCAGGCCTGCGAAGGTGCCAGAAGGAGATGTTGGGGCTCCGCTTTGCTTCCTTCACTGCCTATGCTCCACCTTCCCCTGGCGCTGGGACACATCTTAGCTCCATACTCTGGTGCCCCCGCCCTGCTGAAGCTCTAGCACATTCCATTGGGGCTAGGCGCCTTTGCAGATGTTGGCCCCTCTCTGGGAACCCACAGCGAATCAGCAACTTTAAGACTGCAGTTTAAGACTGGGCAGCTCAGACCCCAGCCCATGGGACCCGGCGATGCCCTTCTGTGACTCTCTGCCGTCTGGTCAGGACTCTGCATCAGACCAGCGGAGCCAAGAGCCACTCTGTCCAGCGCCCAGGTCAGACGGAGCTCAGTAATGCTGCCTTGTCTACCTCCAAGGTAGGCTCAGACTTCAGATCCGTATACTACTGTGTGCAGGACGCCCCTGATGGCTCGCATCGTGGAGAGCTTCCCCGGTGGACCTGACCGCGCCCCAGCCTCCTTCCTGGGTTTTGGGCTGCCAGCACCTTGGTGCCAGAGGAGGCCTCTCAGGGACAGCTCCTTTGACCTTGTCACTCCCCTGCTCCCGTCCTCAGAAAAAACCAAGACACTCTGTTTTTCACTGAAGGCCATGATCATTTCTGATTTGTTCTCCCATCATCTGTTCCTGGACAGCTAAAGTCCAAACTCCCCAAAATGGCTTCCAGGAAAATACAAAATATCTTTCAGCTTCAGGACAAATTGTAACTTCCCACTGTGCACGCAGGTGGAGGTCTCCAAACTCCTCTTCAAGACCCAGAACAAAGGGCGAACACCTGCGGAGACCCCTGGTTCCAGCCTCCTCCTCAGAATCTCCTACTTCCCTCTTTTAGCCACAGGAGGTGATGATGTGTTCACTAACTAGCTTGTTGTCACTGCGAAATATACATAACACAGAATTTACCACTTTAACCATTTTAAGTGCACAGATCTGCGGCATTAAGTAACCTCATATGGTTGTGCCACCAACCCCACCATCCGTCTCCAGAAATTTTTCATCCCCCTGAACTGACACTCTGTTCCCACTGAACACCGACTCTCTACTCCCCTCCCCCAGCCCCTGGCAGCCACCATCCTGTTTTCCGTCCCTGTGAGTCTGGGGCTCTAGGGACCTCACGGGAGCGGAGTCATACAGGATTTGTCCTTCTGTTGGGTTTCTGTTTATTGCTTGGACTTGCCCTCTCTCTCTCAACCTGGGTGGGGAGGCGTGTCAGTGGGTGACAGCAGGCGAGGTTGACTCCCCCTCCCAGGGGCTTTAGTGAGAAGCAGTATTTGGGAACAGCCTCAAAGACTTCCACCACTTTCTACATCTGTGGCAATGCTCCACGGACGAGTTTGTATGACAAATCTGAAATTTATTTTGTAGCTCGTGCCTATTATAACAAATTAAAAACATATAGAATATAAAATAAAAACACCCCCGTAGACACGCCCCACAATTGGCTCCCCAGAGTTCACTGGTGGCAGTTTTCTGAGTGTCATAGCCAACATTATGGAAAACCGTATGGTACGTGTTTCTATTTTTCCCTTTAGCCAACATGAGCATTATTTTACACATGTCATAATAGCTCTCGTTTTGTCCACAGCATTTCGTGGACAGTGGCTGCCCTCCCTGGCATGTGAAGTGGGCTCCAACAGGTGGGGAACCTCACCCCATTGAGCGGAAGGGGAAGCTGAGACGTTGGGGGGTGGCTGTGGGTGGGCACGGGGGTGGGGAGGGCGGGCGGGGAGTATGTTGTTCAAGCTCACCTGATAGAAGGAAGAGGGGTGTGGCCTGCTCCCAGGTCGGCTGGAGCAGCAGCCTCCTGCTGTCTTTGGACTGGGACTTCTCCCCTGTGGACAGCTCAGCTGCTTACTAACCCAGGGACCCACAGGCCTCAGCGCCCATCTCGGCTGGGCTACCTATTTTTATCACCAGCCCCGCCAGAGTTCAAGTGGGTAGAGTGAGGACAATCTAGCCCTGGGCCAAGTCACCTTAGTCCTTGAGCCTCAGTTTCCTTATCTGACAAGTGAGGCATTACCATCCACTCCACGGTTCCCCTCACACTGGGATTGCAGGGCATTGGGGCTGGCCTGAGGGTGGGGGAACGTCTTGCTTCCTGCTGCCCCATAAGCCACCCTCCCAGGCCCCTCAGGCGGCTGCTCATACCTCTCCTTACTTCTATTTTTTTTTTTTAAGTAGAGATTTTTAAAATCAGCTCTTTTTTTAAAAGATTGTATTTATTTATTTGACAGACAGAGATCACAAGTAGGCAGAGAGAGAGGGGGAAGCAGGCTCCCCACTGAGCAGAGAGCCCGATGTGGGACTCAATCCCAGGACCCTGAGATCATGACCTGAGCCGAAGGCAGAGGCTTTAACCCACTGAGCCACCCAGGCGTCCCCCTCTCCTTACTTCTAGATGTCTCTTCCTTTGCGATCCATGGCTTTCCCTTTCTTTAGGACTTCTCAGGGAAGGAGACTGGAATGGTTTCCTCCGGCTGCTATCACAGATTACCACAAATTTAGGGTCTTAAAACAGCACACATTTATCCTCTCACAATGCAAGCCAGTGTTCTAAAGCAGGTCTCAGTGGGCTAAAATCAAAGTGTCGGCAGGGCTGGGTCCCTTCTGGAGACTGGGGCAAAAATCTCTCAGTGTCCTTCAAGGCTGCCTGCCTTCCTTAGCCTGAGGACGCATTCATTCTCCGCCTTCTCTAACATCTCTGATCGCTCTGACTCTGAACTGCCCGCTTCTCTGTGAGTCTTGTGGTTACACTGGGAGGACCTGGATAATCCAGGACGATTTCCTCATCTCAAGACTCTTAATCACATCAGCAAAGTCCCTTTTGCCACCTAAGGTAAGAGGCAGGTTCTGCAGTTTAGGACAGGGGCATCTTCGGGGGCTGTGACTCGGCCCACCACAGGACCTGGAAAGAGAACGGGGCCGGCTCATGTCCCACACCCCTGTCTAGGACTTGCTTCTCCATCTGCCGAAGCTGTCCCTCTCTCCTCTCCCCTGGCACTGGGAGCATCCACCCCCCCTGCCCCCGTGGGCCACCCCCAAGTCCTTGCTGCTTGCCCGATAAGCCCAGGCGTTATTCATCCCTTCGACTGAACCCTGTGAATGGTCTGGGCACAGGTCTTGATGAAGGCCCAGGATCACAGTACTGAGCTAGACCCCAGTGGGCATCCCAGGATGCCAAAAGACTGTGGGACGTGTGAAGGGGCAGTGTGGCTTTAAGAAAAGGTCTGAGCATAGCCACCATCAGCATCTCCGAGGGGTCCTGGGTTCAACCAAGGTTGATCGTGATCTCAGACGACATCTCTGAACTCCCCACACCCTCCAGAGCTGCCTGATTCCCTGTCCTCTGCCCCTGGCACTCCCTGGCTTGGTGAGATCTGGCCAGTGGAACAGGCTTCTCCTCCAAGGGCTTGGGAAGCATGGGAGTTGGGCAGTGCTGGGCCAGGGCCACCCCTACCACCAACCACACCGTGCTGTCACACCCCAAAGCAGGAACCTGGCACTGCCAGCCACTTGGCCCCCCAGGCGCCGTGGTTATGCCTGCGGTCACCCGAGCAGCCGGTCAGGAAACCCCTGGGGTCGTGGGGTTCTGGGGTGGCAGCAAGGGTATGCACAAACCATCTTCTCCAGATGCTCCAGCTGCCCTTTGCCACTTTGAACCCTTGCCATGCCTCTAGCCTTGTGGCTCCCACCCCTAGAGCATCCTTCCAACCCTTCCCCATCACGGCCAAGGAGAGCGCCACGTTCTTATGGCCCATGGAACCCCCACCCTGTCTCTCCCTCCTTTGGGACCACAGGAATCAGTCTGTCTTCACTTACAGGTCCCTGAAGGTCTTCTACCTGGCACCCGGGGGCTGGGGACAGTTCCTGCTCTGTCTTCAGCTTGCCCTGCATGGTAGTTACTGCTGTGTGGAGAAAGCGTCCCCCGGCATGGCTAACGGAGACAGGGCTGGTGTCTCAAGGATCCCTGTGGCCAGGGGAGAGGATGGGATCCCTTCCTCGCTATTGGCGGGGCCCTCCACCCACATGGCTCTAGAGCCCAGGCCTTCGACAGAGTCCCTTTAGGAAAGAAAAGCAAGGACCTTAACAGCAAGTGACTGCTTCCCATACTTGTTTTAAATTGACACGTAATTAAAAAGTTAATTATTAATCAGGCTTATTGATCACTCGCCAGTTGCTGGCTGGGAGAGGCTGGCCTGTGGATTCATCCACGGGTCTGACCGAGCGGGATCAGTGCCACTGTCTCTGTTCAGACTTGCTTGGCTGCTATTTTTGCTGCTGCTGGGCTGGATCTTCTCCCAGAAAGCCTGGCTGAGGCGGGAGTGTGGGTGCTGCTCAGATCTAAGGGTTAGGCTGGGGGTGGCTGTCTCGGGCTCTCCATGGCAGTGGCGGCTGGCCTGGGCGCTGCTTCCCTGTTCTCCTTTCTGCCTTGGGCTCCAGAGCATGAATCTGTCAGGCTGCACCCCAGTAACCTCTTCCTGGATGGCCCATGGGGCTGCTCACGCCCAGTGCCAAGAATGAACTTGCCACCTTCCTCCCCAGATCTGATCCCCATTCTGTGTCCCTTGTAAGGGGTGGTCTTTCCATCCATTTGGTGGCCCACCTATGCACCTGGAAATCATCGTGAGCTCCCTCCTCTCAGACTCTTTGTCCTGTGGGTTCTTCTCTATGCTCTCTGCCATTGCACTGGTCTAAGTCATTATAAGTCCTGGGGAGAGCATTCCCTGAAGTGAGCACAGAATGTGCAAAGGCCCTGAGGCAGCAGCATTCACTAAAAAGCAAAGAATGGGGACACCTGGGGGGCTCAGTTGGTTAAGTATCTGCCTTTGGCTCCAGTCATGATCCCAGGGTCCTGGGATGGAGGCCTGCATTGGAAATCCCTGCTCAGTGGAGAGCCTGCTTCTCCTTCTCCCCACTCCCCATTCATGCATGTGTGTGTGCGCGTGTGTGTGCACATGCACACATGTGCACTCTCTAATAAAAAAAAGAAATCTTAAGCAAAATATAATCTACATTAAAATTAAATGAGTACATAAAAAGCAGAGAATGGAGTGTGAGAAGTAGTGGAAGAAGTAGGCAGATCATATACAAAAACTCAGCGGTGCTTTGTCAGGTGGATGGGAAGCCATCACCAGGTTCAATGTCAAGGAGAGGCCAACACATTTCCAACAGATGACTCTGGCTGCCAGGAGGCTGTGGGGGCATCAGAGTGGAGAAAAGGAGCCTAGGAAGGAGCTCTCCAGGTGAGAGAGGACGGCGGATATTAATGGAGATGGTACAATTGGTAGAATGTATTTAAAGATGGAATTGATGGGCTTTGATGATGGATTGGATGCAAGGGTGAGAGAAAGGGTCAAGAGTGACTCCAAGGTCTCTGGTGTTGTAAAGCCAAATTGTCATTAACTGAGCTGGGGAGCACCATGAGAGGGCAGATTTGTGGAGGGAAATCAAGAGCTCAGTTTGGGGCAGACTGAGCTTGACATGCATGATAGGCAGTTGAGTTAGAGAAGCCCACTTAGAGACATGATCTGGAGTTCAGGAGAAAGGTCAAGGCCTGGGTGAGATTGCCTGGGGAGTGATTAGATATGGAGATACGTCCAAGGATACCCCAAGGCCAGAGAGAGGAAGAGGAAGGGCAGAGGAGAGTGGGAAGGAATGGGCTTCATCTCAGCCCATTGCTCTCTATCCCCTTCTGCTCCAGTGAGAGTTAACTGGTGATAAGAGACAAAAATCCATTATGACTAATGGCAGCTAAAAGTGGAGAGAGGCTCTATTGAAGGGGGACAGGCTGGGTCAAAGGAATGAGAAACCCCAATACCAATGGGAAGGCCAAGAGCCCGGGGAGCTCCTGGATTGAGGGGTGGTCTCTCTGGGTTACTGCCACTGGAGCGATCAGCTCTGACAGTGCTCCATCCTTGTGTGAATCAGGTCACGGATCTGTTGGCCAAGTGTGCGTGGAGGAGGGTGGGCACCATCATCACCAACACCACCATTGCTGCCATCATCCCCTCACCAACCCAGCTGCCATCACCACACTGCTACCGCCACCATTTGCCCCTACCACCATCACCTCCACTAGAGCGTCCACTGCCACCACTGTCACCACGGACCACAGGCCACCCCCACCGCCATCACCATCACTCCCATCACCAGCGCCCAAAGACCATCGCAACTCACCATTACTTCACTTACTTCCTCAAAGGAAGATTTGCGTGCCTCCCACGTGACAGGCAGAACTGTGGGCTTTCCCAACACCATGAGGAGCAAAGATTATTTCTACCTGCAAGTGGATAATTGTCCAGGGAGGGAGAGAGGTTTTAGCCCAGTAGCCATGGTGGACATTTAAGACTGCAATGGAGAGAGGTGCTGCAGGAGACAGGATGTTGGGAAAGTCTGGAGGCTCTGACCCAGATAGGAAGATGAGAGAAAGCTGCTCTGAGATCAGAAAATCACGGGGTGGATGTGGGTGGGGAAATGCATCAGGTGTAGAGCCTTGTGTGTGCAGAGCCTTGATGGCAGGAGGGACATGTGAGTCTAAGGGCCAGGAGAAGGCATGTGGGGGCTCTGCTCCACACGGTCACTCAGGGACGCAGCCGGGTGGCTTCCTCCAGCTCATAGAATCTGGAGCAGCTGTCTCCTCAGTTGCCATAGCAGACAAAAAGGATGGAACAATCTTTTTTTCTCTTTAAAATATTTATTATGGGGGTGCTTGGGTGGCTCTTGGTTTCAGCCCAGGTCAAGAGATCAAGGTCGTGAGATTGAGCCCTGTGTCAGGCTTCACCCTCAGTGCAGAGTCTGCTTGCGATTCTCTCTCCCTCTACCCCGCCCCCATTCTCTCTCTCTCAGTTGCATGCGCATGCACACACTCTTTTCTCTCTCTCAAATAAAATATATTTTTAAAGATTTTATTTATTTGGCAGACAGAGATCACAAGTAGGCAGTGCTGCAGGCAGAGAGAGAGGTGGGGAAGCAGGCTCCTCACTGAGCAGAGAGCCTGATGTTGGGTTCAATCCCAGGACCCCGAGATCACGACCTGAGCCGAAGGCAGAGGCTTAACCCACTGAGCCACCCAGGCGCCCCTCAAATAAAATCTTTAAAATATTTTTGATGAAGGCTGCCAGGCATACGCAGAATGGAAGAGAGCAGTGTCACGGGTCTCCATCAGCCATCCCCCGCAACTTCAACAATTACAGCGTCTGGCCAGTCTCGTTTCATCTGTATCCCCATCCACTCCTCCAACCTTGGACTAAAGCAAATCCCTGCTATCATATTATTTCATCCGTAAAGATGTGATAAAGACTTAAAAAACGTAACCTCGAAAACTTTATCACACGTAAAAAGCAAAAAATCTTCATATCATCAAATTTCAAGTTATTATTCAAACTTC
Source organism: Mustela nigripes (assembly GCF_022355385.1). Lineage (NCBI taxonomy): Eukaryota > Metazoa > Chordata > Mammalia > Carnivora > Mustelidae > Mustela > Mustela nigripes. The sequence continues at coordinate 57,630,080 of NC_081558.1, forward strand.
CCTAGTTACTTTTCATTTGTTCAAAACGGCTTTCAAACAAGAGCCACACACTGCATTTGACTAATACGCCCTTTAAGCTTACGTTTACAAATCCCTCTTCCCCCTGTTTTTCCTTTCACTTCACTTTGAGAAAGTGGTATTTGACTACAGTTTGCCCTATTTTGGAGTTTGCTAATTGTGCACCTGTGGCGTTCACGTGTCGCTCTGAGCCCTGTGTTTCCTGTAGTTCTGGAGGCTGGAGATAGATCGAGGCAAGAGTATCGGGCAAGGATGCTGCATAGACAGCATTGTGTCCTTCCTAAGCTATTATTCCTGGAGATACCCTGTGTCTGATCACTTTCTTTTGATGACATTATGACTGGCCAATGGTTCGGGAGTTCTCAGCTTGGCCCATCCATTATAAAGCACCCCACATGCCTTTCACTAATAATTTTAAGAACCATTGATGATCGTGCCTAATTCCACTACTAGAGGGTTGCAAAGTGGTAAAATTCTAGCACTTCCTTTTCATTTATTAGCTAGAATTTTCCTAAGGAGAACTGGTTATTCTGAGAAATAGTTCAGGGAAGAAATGAAAGATAGATGACTGTTCTTCCCTTTATCGAAAATTTTTTGGAATAATAAATTGGTTTCTATCACACCCAGTGTTGACAAATAACATTTTTCAGCTACCCTTCTAGGCACATGATTTTTTTTTTTTTTTTTTAAGCCTCTTTGTATTTCAGTCTGTCGCAGACTTTCTTGCTGTTCTAATTGTCCCACCTTTGGCCAGTATGGGAGCCCCTGCTAGTTAGCTCCCAAGTCCCATCTTCACCCTACAGACTTCGATCATTCCCCTTGCATTGTGCATGATAAGACACCCCAGATTTGTCTTGAATATTTCCTGCCCTGACCCAGAGCCAGACCTGTTTCCAAGGACCCCCGGTTCCTCTGTGTGGGGCGTGATTTTGAGAGGTCACGGGAATGAAGGCCAGCAAGGGGGTCTGTGGTATAAAGGATAAAAAGGGGAACCTGAATGCCACTGTCCCTGTCACAGGAGTTCAGGGAGGGCGACAGAACAATAACAGAGGCCTGGGGATGCTTCAGCTTTGCTGCAAAGAACACAGTTGCATGAAACAGGAGTGTGTGATGGCGGGGAGAAAGACAGAGAGGCCAAGGGCAAGGGCTGAGTGGTAATGCAATCCCGTTGCATTGATAACTGGTAATTGCAATGGTCCTTGGAAAGGACAGGGGACTGGGTCCAAGGTCCAGGGAACAGAATGGCCATGGGTGGAAGGGACAATTCTTCCACAGCACCAGTAGAGAGGAAAGGATGGATATTTCTGGGATTGCTTGCTTTGAACCAGGCGAGAAGAAGATAGACAGCCGGACAGCTGTGGGAGCCAATATTTAAAATGGCCTCACAGTATTCAGGCCCATGTATGGTCCCTTCCCACATGGTATAGGCTCATACACGGAACCTACAGAATATTCTGGAAATAACAGTGTGACTTCTGAGGGGAGGTCATGAGAGATACAGTGGCTTCCATCTTCTGCTCCTGGGTCACTCACTCTGGGGGAAGCCTGCTGTCACGTTCTGAGGACACTCCAATAAATCCAGGAGCCAGCATCAGCTTGCATGCAGGTGAGCGTGCCAGCTGGGGCAGCAGCAGCCCCATCCCTAGTCAATAGGTTCCAAGGTTGCAACCTTGGGAGAGACAGGAGGTCAGAACCACCCAGCTGAGCTCCCGGGCTCCTACCCACAGAAACTGCATGAAATAATACATGTTTGTTGTGACTAGAAGCTGCCAGCTTCTGGGGTGATTGATTAACTGATTGATTTTTTACCACCAATAGACATCTAATAACATGATTGGGATAAAAGATGGTACAGTAGAAAGGAGATGGTGGTCAGGGTGTGGACTGTTTCAACAAGGGATCCAGAGAAGCGTCTAAGAGCCCAGAGGCAGGAGGTCTTTCAAATTGAAATGATCAAGGAACTGACAGGCCAGATATGGGACAGACTGTGGACATTATAATCCTCCAGGAAGAGAGGATGCCCCAGGATCCAGGGGTGGTCTGTGGGCTGGGTTTCAAATTCTTCAGTGAACAAGGAAGAGCTCAGGAGATGTGACATCATGGTGGCAGTGGAGGAGGGGTGGCTGGTTTGGCTCTCAAAAGGAAGCCTGGACTTTGGTGGGGGAGGGGAGTCTGTTTTTGCATGAGGAGGATGAGTACTATTCAGAATGGAGTGAAAAGGCCAGGAGAAGACCAATCCAAGGGCGCCTGAGGGGCTCAGTTGTTAAATGTCTGCCTTCGACTCAGGTCAGTCCTGGAATCAAGTCCCGCATTGGCGCCCCTGCTCAGAGGGAAGCCTGCTTCTCCCTCTCCCACTCCCCCTGTTTGTGTTCCCTCTCTCGCTGTGTGTCTCTCTATCAAATAAATCTTAAAAAAAAAAAAAAAAAAAAAAACCAGTCCAATAGAGGTTGGGCATAAATGAGAATCAAGAAATTAGGGGCGCCTGGGTGGCTCAGTGGGTTAAGCCGCTGCCTTTGGCTCAGGTCATGATCTCAGGGTCCTGGGATCGAGCCCTGCATCAGGCTCTCTGCTCAGCAGAAAGCCTGCTTCCTCCTCTCTCTCTCTCTGCCTGCCTCTCTGCCTACTTGTGATCTCTCTCTGTCAAATAAATAAATAAAATCTTTAAAAAAGATTTTTTTTCTACTATCATGAATAACCCCATCACCACTGTAGCCATCATGACTCGTGTCGCGGCGAAATCCAGACCACCGCCAGCAACATCAACGTCAACACCAGCACAAGGTTGTCATCGCCACCAATGCAAATGCCATTCATGCCATCACGACCAGCACATCCACCAGTATGACCACCAACCCTGTTGCCACAAGCATCAACCACCACCACCAACACTGTCACCTACTCAGTGCCAACATGGCCATCCCTGTCACCACAGACATCACCATCACCTCTGCCACTGCCACCTTCGTGATCACCTCACAGTCAACCACCCCTACATGGATCCCCACCTTCCCCATCACTGCCCTGCCAACAGGGACACCACCATGCCCACCACAGACCTGGTCACGACCTCCACCATCGCCTATAACTGACCTCTGCCACCACTGTCACCACCAGCATTACCACCACCATTGACTCTAACATCACCGAGCAAGGCTGCTGGATGCCTGCCTCGATATCCGGCCCTCATTTCTTCCTTAGAAACAGGGTACCAGACTCTTCAGTGAGCACAAGGTCTTCAGTGGAACAAAGATCACAATTCCCAGGCTCCTCCGCTGAAGGGATATGAGAAGTGGTGGGGAGCGAGGGGCTCCCAGGAAGTCTGCTCCGAAGAGGGGCAGCCTTTCCTCTCCCTTCTCATCACTGCGGGCCAGGCAACCATTATCTCTCACTCGCTGTACTCTACTAGCCTCCTAATGGGTCTTTCCGCTTCCCCTTTGCCTCCTGATTCCATGTAGCATTGGAGTGTCCCCAGACAAGACCTTTCAATAGCTTCCCAATGTATTTAGCATAAAATACAAACCCTATTCTGGCGTATGAGGGTCTAAGAAATGGAGTTCCTGAGCACATCCTGAGTTCCATCTCCCACCAAACTCCTCTTGCTCACACTTTCCATTTTGCACCCTTTCTGGAAGCTCTAAGGAGCTAACCTTCTGCTCACCACAGGGCCCTTGCACATGCTGTTTCCTCTGCCCAGAATATGAACTCTGAGCCAGGTCAGTTTCCTGTTTATTTGCTTTGTGGCAAGTATCTTTGTTTGTAACAATATGCTTGTGCAAGTACATATTGAATACATATTTCTTCCACTAGACTGGAGCATCTTTCATGGCAAGGATATGGGGCTAGATGGGGGTATGTGTTTGCTAACTTCTCTTTCTTCAATACCAGAAACAGCACTGGGTATGTGGAAATATTTGTTAAAAAATATATATATACGCACAAGTGCATTTATGCCGGCCCATATCTAGAGCTATACTCCTACCTCACTTTCCTTCAGGCAAGTTATTAAGTTGTCCCTTGAGTCAGTTTCCTCAACTGTAAAATGGGGATATCCATAGACTCTTCCTTCTGGGTTGTTTGGAAAATGGAACGAGTTAATATGGATAAGGAGTCTAGAACACATATAAATGTTTGCTGTGGCTGTTTTCAGTCCTCCTGCCCACTGGGTCTGCTTTAATGACACCGGAGCCTTCTCCCACCTCCGGGCTGCTTGCTGGTTGTTGCTCTTCCTTGGGGCCCCAGCCAGTTTCCCGCATCCCAGCTCCTAGAAGGTTGAGACTGTCCCAATACCTCCCCCGCACCTGATCATGCCTCCTTGATATAAAGCTGGGCCCAAAACATGGCCAAGTTCACCCTCAACCCCCCTCTGGAACATCCTTCCCTGGGCTCAGTGCTAGTCTCTGCAGTCAGAACCAGCCCCACCTAAATGCTCCTGATTGCAGCCCCGAGGCTTACAGGATCCATAGGGAATTTTTAAAATGTTACTTAATAAAAATTTGACATAATTATTTAAAAAAATACACGACAGAAAAATGGAAAAGCAAAATTGAATCACCATTCCCGAGTCCTACCACTCAGAGCAATCGTCACCAACCTGGGAAAGAGCATAATTCCAGACACCTCCCTGAGAGGCTCGGAAACATGGAGCTGGGTCACTGGTGTGGAAATGGACCCTATGATGACGGTGGCTTCCCAGGGTTAAAGGATTGCCTTTAGTTTCACTTGGATTTGATCCAAGAGAAAAAAAAGCCTGACATGCCACTGAAGGAACTGCTGGTCTGGATATGTGCCAATTGTCATGCTGGTCCACTCTCCCGATGACGTCACGGTACTCAGGTTGTGCAAGCACCCTTATTATCCTCCTGAGGCACGTGAGGCTTGCCGTATCGGTGAAGACTGTAAGGTTCTAGAGGCCTGGGGCATGCTGGGAACTCCCTTTTGGGGGGTGAGGACAGGCTCTTGCCCCTCCCACCTCCCACCATGAAGAAAGAGGCCCCAGTGCCAAGGGACCCAGGATGCAGCAAACATCACCCTTGGAAATGCAGCCCCAACCCACTCATCAGGTTGATGGGAGGGGCCCAGAGCAGGAGAAGTGTCTCTCTCTCTCTCTCTTTCCAGAAGGTTCAGACTGTGGTCAAGCTGCTCTGTAGTCATATGACCTGCAGATCTGATGGTGGTAGACACGGCCCCAGGTGCAGCTGCTGGCCAGCCCTGGTAAGAGGTTGCTATGTAAACGCTCAGAATGCCGAAGCAGAGCTAGGTCAGGAGCCCAGCTTCTGGAATGCTCCAGGGCCCCTGGAGGGCCTGAGCATCTGGTGATGGGCATCATGTGACCGTGTGACTGGACATGGTCACCGTCAGATCCACTCGTCATAAGGCGGCCAGGTCCAGCAGCTATCCATGGTGTGACAGATGGGGGAGCTCAGGCCGGGGCTGAGTGTATCTCCGCACGGGCCCAGCGACGAGGCAGGCTGGGCTCCTGCAGTCCCGATCTCTGTGGTTCTACTGCCTCTGGTTCTACTGTAGCTCCGGGGGAGGGGACCGACCCTCAGGTCAAAGGGTGGAGGAGAAAATATGAAAGCCAGGCTCACAGATAGGCCTGCAACCAATTATGGGCCTCTGCCATCGGGCAATCCCCGTGGCAAGTCCCTCAAGGAGACTGGTGGGGAGAGATGGCCCTGGAGTGCTGAGCTGCTCGCTGAGGAAAAGGGAAAAGCAGCCTGACGGACAGCGATGTGTGGACTCTGGGAAATAGGCAGGAGCCTGGATGGTTGGTCACATCTTTGGAAGTAGGGAAGACCCGAGCCAAGGAGGTCTGGGGAGTCGATTCCTGGATGGGCATGGCGTACGTGCATCTAGCCTGGAGGAGAACGGTGACAAGCAGGCCCAGACTGACTTGCCCTGGGGCCACTCTGGCATTGGCACAGTGGGTCTGTGAACAGAGGAGGAGCAGCAGCAGGGCAGACTCGGTGTGTGAGCACCAGCATGCCACCCCCACTGTAGCAGATGCCCCCCTTCCAGCAGTGGAGACCAATGCCGGGTCCTTGATGTGGTCACCCCTTGAAGAGGCTGGCCGGCCACCTGATGGCAAATTGGTTGCACTGCATCCTTTCCACTCGAGAGGACAGCAGCTTATCTCCACCGGCACCAATACCTTCTTGGGGAGCCTCTGGGGCTGCCATACCTGCACCGGCATCACCGCCCAGGGGTGCACACGGGTCTAATGGCCATATTTTTTCAGCCAGGGCAGATGGCTTCTCAGTTGTTTTCCCATCTGCACTGGGCACACAGGAAACGATTCCAGTGATTATCGGCTCAATTTACCCAAGAGTAGTACATCATTAGGACCATTCTAGAAGCACAGGAGAGAAATTAGACCATTACATACAACACATACCTTAGGTTATTAGGGCTTCATTCTCTCAAGGAACCCTGATGTCCTGCACAACATGGTCTCAGACTGGGGATCATCGTACCCTGAGGAGGGGACCATGGAACGCAACCATATGTCCCCTGGTCACATCACTCGGAAACAGCCCACCTGAGAGGACTGGTTAGCTTAGCCCTGGTGCCGGTCTGGGACATCCCAAGGGCTGAGGGCTTGTCCTCTGCTACATGAGAATGCCCGGAGCCCAACGGACACATAGGACAAGGCCTTGTGCAGACCCCTGGGAAAGAGCCGGGGCATCCCACCAGGTAAATCAAGAGCAGCGCAAGTGCTGGCTGAAGGTGAGAGGAATCCAGAACAGGTGGGAGAAGGAGACAGTGGGTATCCGTTGGACCATGCAGGACCACGAGCAGCACGAGGAACCATCGCTCATTCTACTATTCCCCATATTAAAATCTGACAGGGATCGAGGCCAGCCACCATGGGGAACTGGACCCTGGGACACACAGACCTAAGAAAGGCCCCAGGTGGAACTGAGGAGGGGCAAGAGGAGCGGGCTTTTGTTTTCTGTGTCTGGTGCTCTGACCTCTGGCCTGGCTGACCCTGGAGGGACTGCCCCTCCCAGAGTTGGCCAATTCCTAGAGAGTACTCCACTGGCCCCTGGGTGCTTTTCAGACACAAACCAGCCAATCCAGAGCCCAAGGCCCCAGCCACCTTTAGTGGGCTCTCACACTCTGAGCCACTAGCTCCCCCAACCCTATCCCCAAGGCCTGGGCCCAGACAACTCAGGACTGCCCTAGGCTTCAAACCAGACAGCGCCCTAAGCCTGCTTACCCAGCTTACCTGTTCTTTCTTGAGTCACAGTGAAGGCTCCTGCCACAGCTGCCCTCTACCTCCGACCCCCTGCTTCCCCAGGCAGCCCCTTGGGGTGCCGCGTGCCCCCTCCTCTGGGAATTGCAACGATCTTTTCAATGATGGCCTTACTGAGCCTCAAATTTCCTATTAAGACACTCTTTTAAACCTCGGACTGTCTTGGGTGACTCTGTGGCCCATGTCAAGTGCTCCTGCCTGGTGGATGCCAGCCACAGTGGCACTGTGGTGACCACTCCCTGCTGTCCCCACCCCACTTCCCACAGGTGACCATGGCCTGGCTTGCTCTGGCCCATGGCTTCTTGGCCCCCCGCATGAGGACCACCCGTGGGGCTTGCCTGGCCCCCAGCTATATAAAATACCGGAAGCACAGGGGCCGATGGGCCAGCCCCGAGCAATGCGGAACAAGCCTCTGGCTACGTGTCCCCTCTTGTCCCTCTTGGGGGTAGACAGTTTTCAGGACCTTCCTCGAGGCTCTGCAGACAGCCCAGTGGAGTCCGTATCCCCCTGACGTGGTTCAGCAAAGCCTGTGTCTGTCTGCTGACTTTCCCCTCTTCCCTGCCTCCTCTTCCCCTGGTTCCTCCTGTTCCCTGGAACCACCTCCCTCAGAGATTTCCAGCACAAATGCAGACCTCATTCCTCAGACTCCCCTGTCAGCCACACAGCGCGTGGGCCTGCCCCTCCCCGAGGTCTGTGTGAGGAGGGAAGTCTGTGTTGGGAGGAACTCTGGGTCCCCCTGGGGCTCCTCCTCATAAAATGGAGCGACCACAGCTGCTCCCTGAGGCTGTGAGGATCCCAGAAACGTACTACAGACAGGCTCCTGACAGGAAAGAGGTGACAGGCGAACTGGGTAGAAGGGTTTCACGAAGGGACCATTTATAGGGACTACTGAGGACATGATGAAGTTAGAGACAGCAAGAGGGCCTTGGCCCAAGAGAATCAAGCTGGTCCAGCGAGGCCCGGGAGCAGTTCTAGGAATGCCTGACAGGCACAGAGGCAACCAAAACTGTGCCTACCAGAAATGCAGAATCCCACACAATCTCGCACCAGGGCAACCTCAGTCCGTACTGCCTCTTGGCTTTTGCACCTCATCATCTCCCTGTACAAAGGCCTGCCTGGGTGACCTAGGGCCTCTACTGCTCTGCTCCAGGATGGCCTCTTCCCAGGGCCACCTCTCACTGCAGGCAGAGGGCGGGAGGTAGAGAGAGGGCTCCCGCATGGCTCCGGAAAGCTTGGTAACAGCTGGGACAAGCTGGGGGCAGACCCCTTCCCACTTTTGAGTCAGGCTGTACCCATGGCCACCCCTTAGTCTTTGCCCAACTTGGGTCCTCTGGCCCAGCCCAGCCATCCACACAGACCTTATCTCGGCTGTCCATCGAGGGCCACCTGGACAAACCAGTCCTGCCAGAAACTGGATCTGGTCATAAAGGCCCCTCCCTAGAGGTGTGTGAGATAAACCCCCATCCTCCCCAGGCCTTCGCTGGAGCCAGAGGGCCAAGGCCTGGGGTGGAGGCGGTGGGTGGTTCGCTTCTCCTCCCCCTCTCCAGCCTTCTCTCGCCTGAGCTGGTGACTCCTGGCTCAGCTCTCAGAGCTGGGGTGAGGGAAGGCAGGGGGTCAGGACGGAGGGCCACTGGGGAGAGCCTAGGAGCTACCCCATGGGAGCTCCCAACACCAATTTCCCTTTGTTTGAAAGGGAAACTGAGTCCCAGAGAGCTTTTTCAGCTCCATTTGTCAAGACTGCTAATAACCTCCTCACATCAAAAGATTGCTTTTTGGGGCACCTGGGTGGCTCAGCGTGTTAAGGCCTCTGCCTTTGGCTCGGGTCATGGTCCTGGGGTGCTGGGATCGAGCCCCGCATCGGGCTCTCAGAGAGCCTGCTTCCACCTCTCTCTCCTCTCCGCCTGCCTCTCTGCGTACTTGTGATCTCTGTCCGTCAAATAAATAAATAAATAAATCTTAAAAAAAATAAAAGTGTTCAACCTCATTTTAAAAAAAATAAAAAGATTGCTTTTCCTTCATGTAAGTCTGTCCTCTGTGGGCTCCTGACAGGCCCTGGGGTGAAGGCCCCCTATGGTGGGCTGATGCACGGGGATCAGTGTAGCCATGATTCCCATCTCCCAGATGAGGAAACAGGTCAGTTGCCTAGGTCACACATGGCCAACTTGGAACTGGAGCTCCCTCCCAATCTGCCTGCAGAGCCAGGCCCCGAGGGAAACTTCTAGAATCTCACCACCCTAAATAAGCATGCTTACCCACCACTTATCCTGTTGGCCCCTTTTAGCTATAAATTCCTGGGAGTACAGCCACTGGACTGAGGCTCTACAGGATTCTGAGCTCGATTCCCACCGACAAGCCGTGTGCCAGCTGCGGTGCCCACGGGGACCCGCCTTGGGAGCTAGGAGGGGGCCTCAGCCCAGCAGCTGTTGGTATTCTTGCTTTTTACCTGGTTGGTGGGAAAAGATATTTCTCTGTTTGGACATCCTGGCCTCCAAGCAGCTTGTCTATGCATGTTGGTTGTTTCTGTATCTTCTGGTAGGAATTCCAGGCCTCCATTCTTTGCGGGCAAAGACAAGGGCTGGGATGTCACCAGTTGCTGCTGCTTTCTGGCCTCAGGCTTCTCATCTGCAAAATGGGGAGATGAGGCGCTCCAGGGACAACAGCCCCTCCAGGCCCAATTCCACCCAAAGGAATGCTTCTTTCCCCCCGTCTCGCCCCAGGCCCAACTCCTGATACCAGGCAGTAAATAACTTTCCATTTGGTCACGTCTGTTTTGGTGAATCTTTTGCTCTGGGGAAAGTGGGCGTGTCCCTAGTCCAGGACCCACACCAGCTATCACTGGAGGGGCCAGGAGGGGTAGGGAGTGGTGTAGGGGGTTCTGCCATCTTGAGCTTGGTGCCATTACCAAGGGTGCCCACTGTGTGCCAGGCGCCGACACCCCAGGGCAGTCAGCCTCCTGCAGCTTGTGAGGCCAAGAACCTCCCCAGGTCCTTCTCCCTGCCAGTTTCAGCCCTCAAAGCACAGGTGGGAACACTGAGGCCTGCCTGTACAGGGATGGAGTCTCAAGGACCCACAGGGCCTGCAGAGGTCTGGACGGCAGGGGGTCTGCTCTGCTGGTCTGGGGGACCCCAGACACAGGAGCGAGGAGGGCTGTTCCCCAAATGTGCTCCACACTGATACAGTGGGATCTTTGGCCTCCGCTCCCCAGCCTCCAGGCCCCAGCCCCCGCAGATTCCTTTGCCTGGAATGCAAGGAAGTAGACAGGCCCAGAGAAGCCCAGCGATTTGAGCACGTGGCCCAGCATCAAGGAGATCGGGTGTCCCCGCGGCGGGAGGAAAAAGCGGGTCTTCCCCCCCTTGCCTGGGCCAGATTTGGGCGCCGAGACGCCCTCACACCCCACCCCACCTTACCCCATCCCCGGCCCCCCCAGGTCAGCTGCGGGTGCGGAGGCTCTCGGCCCGATTACCGAGCGCGGCCGCCAGCGGGCCATCTGCATCACAAAGGCGCGGCCGGCGGCCCGGGCGGGAGGGACGGCGCGGGGAGCGCCTGGCCGGGCTCAGCCCCCGCCCCGCCCGCAGGCCCGCAGCTGCCCCGCTAAGCCTCCACCCCGCGGCCCAAAGATTTGGGGGGCGGGGGCGGCACGCGAGCCCCGGCACTCAGCTGTGTTTGCTCGGGGGGCGCCACGCGGGGCGGCGGGGCTGCGGCGCGGGACAAAGGCCCGGATCTGACCGACCCCGCAGGTGGCGAGGGGGAAGGGAGGGCGCGCCGGGGAGCGAGTACGGGGCGGGGTGGAGGGGAGGGTGGGGAGGGGAGGCCGCAGCGGCGTCGCGGGGGGGGGGGGCAGGCCCGCCCGCCCCCCCGCGACCCCCCCCCCCCCCCCCCCCCCCCCCCCGCCTCCAGGAGCCCGGGCCCCGGGATCAACAGTGTCGCGTCCTCCGGCCTGCGTTTGGGAGCCGCCTCCAGGCCCCTTCCTTTCTTGGCACCCCAAATGACAAACACTGTTAGCGTCCATCTATTCTAAGCTGCTGAGAGCCATTTGTGCTCAAGGCCGTCTACATTTGCCGTGGTCCGCACTTGCTCCCTGTGACTCAAAAAGGCCTTCTGTTGCGGCCCTCTTGGACCCGCTGGCCCCCAGGCTGCTCTCCCAGCAGCTCCACCCCAGCCCCACACCCTCCCCAACCCGCTCTTTCACCTTCCCCATCGCAGGAAACGGCCCTTCTGTATTCCAGGTGCCGGAACCGATCCCGGCGGCATGGGCATCGCTCCTTCACGTGTCCCGCCCCCGCACCCCCTCTGCTGGCTTGACCTTCGAAATCTCTGGAGCGTCTAAGCACCTTCTGCCAGCGCCGCTGCTGCCCCTCGGTCCAGCCCCCATAACCTCCTGCCGGGACTATTCCTTCCTGTTCTCCCTGCTTCTGCCCCAGCAGCCCCCAGAAGGATCCTGTCAACACCAAAGCCGGACCTCACCCCTTGCTCCACACCCTCCCATGGCTCTCACCTTACTCAGAGGCAAAGCCAAAGTCCTCATGGCGGCCACGAGGCCTCACCGATCTCCTCCTAATCCCCTTGGACTCCATTCTTCACAGTCCAGCTACACCAGTCTCCAGGCTCTTCCTCCAGCAGCCATGCCCCCTCTCCCCCCAGACCCACTTGGAGCGCACTCTGCCCTCACAGCTCAGAGCCTCACCCCCTCATTGCCTTCAAATGCCTCCTATGCAGTGAGGCCCTCCTTGGCCACCCACCCTTCAACTCTCCTCCTGTCCTTCGCCCTGTTTCTTCCCTTCCGCCCTCTCTGCTCTGTGGCGTTTCTACACACGTGTGCGCCTGCTTCCGTTGCTGCTCATTTTCTGTGTCGTGTGAACTGTAAGAGGCACCAGGGCAGAGACTTCTCTGTTTTCTGTTCGCTGTTGTGCCCCGGTTCCCCAGACCTGGCACTGTCCCTGGTGCGCAGTAGCTGCTCAGTAAATATTTGCTGAATGAATGAAGACACGCAAGGCATCCAGTCCTCCGCAGCAACCCTATCAGATAGGCACGATTAGCTCCATTTTACAGATGACAGCACCCAAGGGAGCGAGCAATGGGGCCCAAGATCATGCAGCTGGAGACTATGAGGCGCAGGATTTGAATCCAGCCCCTCACTTCCTACTGAGCTCTCTCAGTAGGCCTCTTACTGAGGCCCGGAAGCTAGTTTGGGCTCCCAGAAAGGCTTCGTGGGGTTTGGACAGTTTCAGAAAAAGTTGGCCATTTGAAAAATCAGAAGGTTTTATGCAAAAACCTAAACTTCCAGCTTTTCTGGCAACATTGAAGCCACTGGCCATACTGGGTCCTCAGTCCCGCAGGGGTAGAGCTGAGCAGTTGCCCCTCAGATGGGGGTGTGGGCTGCCTTATTTGCCCCGGTCTCTACCAGGCTGCTTCCTGGCCAGGCCCTGCCAACCCTCGCCCTCCCCAGGCCTCCTTCCTGTGAGCTTTTGGTCCTCCGGGCCTCTGCCTTCAGTGGTCCTGCTGCCTGGGATCCTCTCCCACGATTCATGGATGAGCTGCCTCCTCCTCAGTCAAGTCTCAGCCCAAATGTCACCTCCTTGGAGAAGCTCTCCCTGAGTGGCTAATGATCACGGTCTGAAATGACATTATTAGTCTCTTTGGTGCCTGCATACTGTCTGTCTGCTCCTGGAGAATGGCAGCTGGAGGAGGGCAGGGCCTGGGTCCGTTTTGTCACAGTGGCTGGGACAGCACCTGCACCTCCAGGCACTGGGAGACTGAATGAGCAAAAGAGTGAGTGGAGGACTGGTCTGTAGTCTTCAGCCTCTGCTCTGAATATCTCCCAGGCATCAGACTCTGGTCTGTGCACAGGAGCACAGATCCCTCTGCAGGGCTCATGGGATCCGTGGGGCCAGGTTGCAGTTCCCTTGCTGGGGGAAAAGCCTTGGTGGTTTCCAGTTCTGTGACCCCTCCCTCCAGCCCCTGGAGTCTTACCATGGAACGGGGGCTCTGAGTCTTCTGAGTCAGCTGAGCGACGCTGCCCTGTGGTCGCTGCCTCCCCCACTTGTGTTCCAGATGCAGCCCTGCCTCTACTTGCCTGTTAGCCTTGCCCCCATCAGGCCCCCCACTGGTCAGCCTTTCAGGGCTCCTAGGGACAGCTGGTGGGCTGGCTAGTCGGCTGGCTGGCGAGCTGAATTCCAGGCCTGGCTCCATTAATTTGTCCCTGTGTGCCCTTGAGCTGCTTCATTCGCCTAAGCTTGTGTCCCTGGCTGTAAGTGGGGACCCCTGTCCTCCCTGAAGTTTGGGAGAACTCCTGGAGCTTGTGCACAGTGCCCCTTTCCTTCCTGCCCCGGAGCATGGTGGGTGCTCAGGGCAAGGGTAGGGTGGCTCCCACCCCATAGGGAGCCTCCCTAGCTGATGGCCCAGGTGGAAGAGCAGGTGGGTGGGACTTCCAGAGCCACCCTCATGACTGTCACTCATCTGTATGTGCCAGCCGTCCGGGACCCTCCGTGCTTCCTTGCGTGGGTTGTCTTGGGTGACCGCGGGATCACATGTGCATAGGTATGTGTGAGTGAACATGCATGTCTGTGACAATGCAGTTGTGAGTGACTGTGTGAATGTGTGAGACAGTGTGAGATGTGGTGCCCGAGTGGTCTAGCCTGTCCTCGCTGGCCAGTGTGCGGTAGGTGGGAGCAAGCTTGCCGGGCCCTTCCAGGCAGTCCTCGGGGCGGGAATCCACTGGGTCCTGGCTGACCAGGGCTGGCTGGTTGGTTTGAGCCAGAAGGGACTGGTTGGGGTGGAGAGAGGGGGAGCCCTACCCACCCCCCCCAGGGCAGTTAGTTCCCAGGACCTTGCTCTGCTGCTCCTGCTCTATGTCCCAGGACCAGGGCCCTAGGGCTGGGGGTGGGACCCTGGTTGATGGTGGGGGGGTTGAGGGTCGGGGGGGGGGGGGGGGGGGGGTGCAGACTGACTCCCCACCCCCCACCCGGTCCTCCACTGCTGGGGCTCTAGCCCAGCTCCCTCCCACCCCACAGTGGACTCCTGGTGAGGTCAGGACACTTACCTCCCTGCTGTGTGGCCGCAGGGCCCAGAGTGTTCATTCAGCATGCTCCCACCCCCTCCATGTTGGCTGATCCGGTGAATAAACTAGGTGTGTGGGGGGAAACTGGAAATATGCCTGCTTCTAACCCCAGTGAGGCAGCTTCAGAACTGTCCCTGGGCCCCAGGGAGGCACGAGCTCCCTGGCCCCAGCTTCCAGAGGGGTTCCATAGGACTCATACCCCAGCGCTCTCCACTCAGCCATTTCTGACTTTTAGCTTCAGAACCAAATGAATCTCACTTTCCCCTGCCACGAATCCCAATCTCAGCGGTGGGGTCTGCCATGTGCCCCCTTTCTGCCTAGTTCCTGAGGGCCTCAGGGCCCTGGAGAAGAAAGCTTCCTCTCCGACTGGACCTGTCAGAGAAAACTAAGGCTCCACAGGGCCTCAGTTTCCCCACTGAGCACTCTGGGGTCACTTGCCCAAGGAAGGCCTCCCTCGGCCTGTCTCTGACCAGAGGAGGAGGATGTGGCTTCCCCGTGGAAAGTGAGCCAGAGACCCCAGAGACCCCAGAGACCCCAGAGACCCCAGAGACCCCAGGAGAAAACTGTCCTCCCTGCCTGCCCCTTCGGAGCCAGGAGGAAACCCAGGAGAGAGAGCTGGGGCCCTGGGCTCAGTGGGAACTGGACTGGCCAGCCGGCAGGGGCTGCCTGCCTGGTTCTGGTTCTAGAAGTGTCAAATGTGGGACAGAGGCACAGAGGAAGACAAACAGGAACAGAGACACACACTTCCACACGTGCATGCGCTCAGGAGTCAGCTGGAGATAGGACATGGGTGGGGTAGCCTCTGGTCTTCTCAGATTGGGACTCCGAAAGCAAATTGCGAACCCCAGCCCAGACCAGCTTTAGTTGTCCACATCCAAACCACGGTGCATGTGTGCATGGGTGTGGACTTGTGCGTGTACACCTGCGGGGGCAGGAAGGGTCAGCGGGAGCTGAACTGTCCCTGGGACCGGGCCACCTGAGCACAAGGACAGGCATGTCAGGGTGTGGGGTACTGGTCCAGGTGTAAGAGAGGTGACTCGTGATGTGTGTGACCAAATTCAAGTGTCCCTGTGCACACGAGTGTGATGGCCACACAAGAGCCAGCCCAGGGCTGTCGTGAGGACCCTGGGCAGCCATAGCCCCAGCCCTGGCCTAAGCCCTGGACCCCCAAGCCAGGAGCTCCGGCCTGCCCACCCGGTTGCTTTTGTCTGTTCCTGAAGTGACAAGAGACACACAAAAGGGCTTTTAATTAAATCAAAGGAGGGGGAAACGGGCCAGTCGGGCCACTATTATGTTACCCAACGTGAAAATGAAAACTTATTTTTAAAGCTCTGGTATTAATTTGAGATTATTCAGATAGTTAATTAAAAGTGCAGCATGTGTTAAATATTATTTCAACAAAGATTATCATCGGGCCTCCATGTAATGCGATCCTCGGGCTTGGGGAGCTTTATGCAAATGCTCTGCAGCCGGGAGGAAGGGCCTCCAGCGGCCTGGTGGCAGGCGGGGCAGGGCAGGCAGCAGAGGGCAGGGTGCTGGGCAGGCTCACCTCCACTCTGGCTCTTGCGGACACAGACGGAGTCCCAGTCGGGCCCCCCACGTCCATGCCTGGGGGAGCAGAGAGACCACCAGGCCTGGCAGCAGGACCCCCAAAGTCCTCCAGATGGCACTTGGGGCGTGCAGGTGTGTATGTGGGTGTGAGCAGGGGGCCGTGCACAGGCACGGGGACGTGTGTGCTCGTGAGGCTGTCTGGGGACTGGATGCACATGGTACCATTAGCATGCGCATGAGCTGGGACATAGGTGGCATGTGTTTGTGCCCTGGCCCATCTGTTACACGTATACCCGTGCACACGTGATGCACATTTGGGCACTTGTGTGTATGTGTGTTATGCGTGTGCATGGGCATCCCTGGGCGTGGGGCAGCTGGGGCCCCTGTGGACTGTGTACCCCGTAATCAGCCTGGGGCCGGTCATGTCACCTCTTGGCCCCTCAGTTTCTCCATCTGTAAAATGGTGATAAGAAGAGTTTAGTCCTCACAGGGAGGACGAGATGAGTATTAGATGGGCTCACCGACGTAAAACATTTCGACAAGCCTGTCCTAGATGAATGGAACACAAACCACGAATGAGAGCCACACACGCAGTTTTCAATTTTCAGCTGCTACGATTGAAAACATACAAGTGAAATTCATTTTTAATCTTTTATTCAGCCCAGTATATCCCACTTACTGCCATTTCAACATGGGATCAATATTAAAAAAATGATGAATGTGATCGCTCGGCCTCCGTGTTTCATACTCTGGCTTTGAAGTCTGCGGTGTGTCAGACATTCAGCTCATCTCAGTTCAGCTGGCCACGTTTCAAGTGCACTTCATAGGCTTTGAACCTGCTGAGAGCCCTGCAAGCTGAGGCCAGTCTTCCCGGGTTCTGCAGGCGGTTTTCCTGGAGGAAGCCTCCCCCTCGTCCCTTGCAGGGAGAGCCGGATCAGTCGGGGGAGGGGGGCAGCTCCGGTGAGGTCCCCTCTCTGGGACTCAGCTGCAGAAGTGGGGGCGGCCCAGCTCTGGGTGGGTCTGAGAGCAGAGGCTTTCAGGCCTGGAACACTGGCGCCGCTAATGCCCTCTGGGCCCATACCCCTATCCTTAACTGGGGGCCTGTCCTTGGGTCATCCCCATCTTACACCTGCACACAGGAATGCTTAACAGGGGTGCCCACATCCTGAGGGTACATTGGGGCATGACCCAGTGCAGCATCCAAAGGGCACTGGTCCTAGTCCCCAAGACCAACGCTGCGCCCGGTCATGCCGCTGTGCGTTTCCAGCCGTGTCGTGGAGGCGCGGGCCGCTCCTGCCCTCTGTCGGCGCCCGGCAGCAGCGCAATGCTCCCCCACCGCAGGGGCCAGACGGCGGTTACCGCGAAGGGGCAACAGCCATGCGCCCTCTGCCCACTGCCAGCACTACTATGCCAAGACGTTTCCCGTGGCAGGCTTCATGGCAGGCAAGCCTGCTTAATTTTGCAGATAAGAAGGTTGAGGCTCAGAGAGGGCCAGTGTCCCATTGGGGTCACACAGCAGGACGGCAGGGAGGGACTCCAGGGAAGGTCTGAAGGCTGGTGTTAAGCACACTTCTGGGAGTCCCACTGGGTTTGAGTCCAGGCTGTGCCCCTCATGGCCCTGAGGCAGGTGACAGATCTTCGAACCTCACAGTCTCTTGGCTGTAAGCTGGGGATGACAGTGGTCCCTCGGCTCTGGGTGGCCATCAGAATTGAATAGGAAGGTTTATCTAAGGTTTTTAGCACACAATGCGTTGCAGTAAATCTGTCACAGTCCCAGCATCCTGACATGCCTGTCTCAGGGCCTTTATACCTGCTCAGTCCCCTGCCAGGAACCCTTTGACCGGGACCTTGGGCTGGATGGGTCTTCCTCATCCCTAGCCTCAGTTCAAAGTCACCTCCTGGGGGAGGCTCTCCCAGATCACCCCCTCCTCCTTGTCACCCTCCTTTGCATCCTCAGAGCCTTTACCATCCGACATGATCTTCCAAGTTCATGAGTTTTCTTGTATCTTCTCTGGACTGGCTGGCAGGCCTGGGATGACAGCGTCCGACTCTTGGTTTTGGCTCAGGTCGTGATCTTGGGGTCCTGAGATCAAGTCCCATATAAGGCTTCGTGCTCAGCGGGGTTTCTCTCTCCCTCTGCCCCTCCCACTCATGCTCTCTGTCTCATTCTCTCTCTCTCTAAAATAAATAAATAAATCTTAAAAAAAAAAGAATATGTTGATTAACAGACTACAAGTGTCGAGTCAGGTGGGAAGGCAAATTGGGACAAGCCCACTGGAAAACAGGCAGATACTTAGAAAGTATCTTAACCATACAGCCCAAACATTTCCTCAAGAGAAGTCAAAACTCAGGTTGGCACAGAAATCTATAAATGAATCTGTCCATAAAGCTTTTTCATAATCACCGCAAACTGGAAACTAGCCACATGTCGCTCACCTTGTGAGCAGACGAATGGACCAGGGTGCACCCATGAGCTGAGACACCACGCAGCCACCACAGGAGACAATGTGGACACACACAGCACTCGGCAGGGACCCCAATTGCCAGGCAAAAGGAGCCTTGCTCAGAAGGCTACACATGACAGGATTCTGTTTATGGAACATTCTAGGTGATGCACGTCAGGACAGAAAACAGCCCAGTGACTATGCGAATGTGGGGACAGGAGCCAGCCCAGTGACCACCAGGAGCAGGGGTGGGGTCCAGCAGCGCCTGGAGGATGGTGGGCAGCTGCTGTGTATTTTGACTGTTGGGGGGTGGGTTTGCACAACTCTTTGTGTTTTTCAAAACTCAAAGAACCATACTTTTAGAAGGTCATTTTTACCGTGTATTTCAAAACAACATGTTTTGAAACCCAGAGTGGTAGACTGATCAGAGTCATGGAGCCCTCGGGTCCCACATGCCTTCTGGGGGGAAGAAGGAGAAGGTGAGTCCTGTTGGGGACCAAGTTTCCATCTCCATCAAGCTGGGACCCCACCTCCAAGCAAGGTCATCTCCCCAGTGCGCCCCCTGAGCCCTAAGCCCCACGGCAAAACTTGGTGGGGCTTTGTGCATCTATTGATTTACCTGTTGTGGACATTTTGTGTAAATGGAACTTACACAAAGGTAGTTGATCTTTGGTGTCTACCTTCTTTCTTTTCTTTTTTTTTTTTTTAAGATTTTATTTATTTATTTGACAGAGATCACAAGTAGGCAGAGAGGCAGGCAGAGAGAGAGGAAGGGAAGCAGGCCTCCCGCTCTCTCGAGCAGAGAGCCCGATGTGGGGCTCGATCCTAGGACGGTGGGATCATGACCTGAGCTGAAGTCAGAGGCTTTAACTCACTGAGCCACCCAGGTGCCCCGGTGTCTAGCTTCTTTCACTGAGCACAATGTCCTCGAGGTTCCACTCCATTCCTTCTTACCGCTAAATAATATTCCATCTTTTTTTTTTTAATAGTTTTGCCTATTCTGGGCATTTCATATAAATGAAATCATATAATCTGTGGTCTGTTATGTCTGGCTTCCTTTTTTTTTTTTTTTAAAGATTTTATTTATTTATCTGAGAGACAGCACAAGCACGGGGAGCCGCAGGGAGAGGGAGAAGCAGACTCCCTGCTGAGCAGGGAACCCAGGGCCCTGGGAACATGACCTGAGCCAAAGGCAGATACTTAACCAACTGAGCCACCCAGGCACCCCTGGGTCTAGCTTCTTTCACTCGGCATGTTATTTTCAAGGTTCAGCCGTGTAAAATGAGTCAGTACTCCCCTCCTTTTCAGGGATGAATAATATTCCACTGTATGAGAGACAACATTTATCCATTCGTCAGGTGATGGACCCTTGGCTTATTCCCAAGTTTTGTTCTGAATCATGGTGCTATGAGCACTCATGCCCACGTTTTTGTGTGGATGGATGTTTCCAATTCCCTTGTGTAAATAAATATCTAGGAGTGGATTCCTGGGCCATAAAGTAACTTCATTGTTTTTTTTTTTTTTTTAAACAGCTTTATTGATATATAATCCATGTAACGTGCTAGTCACTCATTTCAGGTGTAGAACTCAATGGCTTTTCATATATTCAGAGAGTTAGACATCCAACAGCATGATCAAATTTAGAAAACTTTCATGAGCCCAAAAGGAAAACCTATACCCCCTCCATCCCATCATCTCTCTGCTGTAGGCACCCACTCAGCCACTTCCTGTCTCTGTGGGTTGGCCTTTTCTGTGCAGTTCATAAAAACGCAGCACACACTATATGATCTCTGTGCCTGGCTTCTTTGCCTTAGCACGGTGTTTTCCACATTTCCCCATGCACCAGCATCTCATTCTGCTCTATGACCAGATTATTGCTGAATACTCTTCTAGTTAATTACCCAGGGGTACACGGGTATACCATATGCCATGTTTTGTTTATCCATAAACATTTGGGTCCCTTCCACATTTTGGCGGTAACACTGTTTAATTGTTTAAGAAACACCCAAACTGGTTTCCCAAGTGGCGGCCGTAGAGCATTTAGTGAGTACTGGCTGTGTACCCCTTTCACGAGCTCACCCCTACCCAGTGAGGTGGCTCCCAATATTCACTTCATTTTGTTGAGGCACAGAGAGGGTGAGACACTTGCTTCAGACTTCACTGGATCCCAGAGCTGTCTGTGCTGTTAAAGGCAGGGCTGCTGTGGTTGGTGTGGGCTCTGGAGACCAGCCCCTCACTCACACGACCGCTGGGGCGCGGGTGGCCTACAGTGGGTGCCCCGTGATTTCTTTGATTACCCGGTGCCCCTGGCAGATCTGGCAGGTACGGAAGGAAGAAACTGTAGGAAGGATCTGGGCATTTGTCCTGGGTTAGCGCTAGGCGTGGTCTTCCCGGAGGCGGGCCTGAGACTCCCAGACATGATGGTGTAGAGGGTGGGCAAGGATCTATGGGCCTCTGGCCAGGGGGGCAACTCTCCCAGCCTTCTTGGGCACCCCTTGTCACGGGATAGGGTGTTCTAAGCTGCCCCAAGTCCCCAGCAAGGGTTCAGGAAACTTCGGTCCAGTGTTTGGTCAAAGGAATGAATGAACAAATGAACAAAAGCCAGCAGCCAACAGCAGCCAGAGGCATTTGAGCGTGTGCGGGACGAAAGCAAGGGACTTGAAGGCTTAGCATTTTGGAGGTGACAGTCCTGCTCTGTGTGGTTCTGCTCAGAGTTCTGGGGAGTCAGTGGGGGTGGGAGTGAGATGCTGGCCTTGGGGCATGGTCCCAGGGCCATGAGGGACAAGTGGAGCTACAGGTCCAGAGGGTAGAACCGAAAGCCACCAGAGCATCTCAGAGAGACAATCGCGGCCCCAGGTGTTTGGCGTGGAGCTGGGCATCTACTCTTCGTGACTCTGCAGAGTTGCTGTTTTCTCTCAGCCCTCAGTTGGCTGGGGTGATGTGGAGGGAGCGCCCTGTGCCTGGAGGTGTGTCAAGGGAGGCCAGACTCGGAGGGATGCCCCACCAGTGGGACCTGGCCTGCTGAAGTGACTCCGGGCCCGGAGACGCGATGCCATCTGGGGTCCTGAGCATGTGGGGTGTGCAGGTGGGCTGGGAGGGGGGTTCGAGGCTCCCATGGAGATGGTGAGAGAGGCCTAGGCCACCAGGCAGCCCAAGAGGAACATGCTCTTCCTCTTCCCTGTGTGAGCCGGAGGTCGTCCAGAGGTCGCCCTCGGGAAAAGTTGGCACGAGAGGCACGATGGCCCGACTCAAGCCATTCGTCCGTCACCAACGGGCTGGGGCCGGCTTTTGGCTGAATTGGGCAGAGTGGGGCAGGGCACAGATGCCGGGCTCTGGGGGCTCTCAGAGTAGGGCCCACAGCACAGCACAGCCCAGAGCCTTGTCCACATGCTCAGGGATCCTGGAGGCCCCGCTCAGAGGGTATAGAGCACAGCCCCGGAGACCTTGCAAAGACAGGATCTCAGAAGACCAGAGGTGGAGACTGTAGGCTTCCTCCCAGCTCTGCTGTTGGCTGTTCATGTGGGGCCATAGGAGTCAGGGGTGGCTCTGGCAGGAAGGCAAGCCTGTAGGACAGGCTGTGTTTGCTCTGAAGTTGCACTGGCCAGGACTCGGAGACAAAATCTGTCACCTGCATGAGCAGGGTGTGGGCCTGGAGAGGGCAGACCCAGCAACAGCTCCCCCACTCCAGGGCACCTGGGTGGGCATAAGGCCTGAGGAGGCCTTACCGGGCTCGGGGGGCACACGTGGACGTGGACCCACTTGCTACCCTCCTCTGGCTCCGGCTGGTATTCTGGCCCTCCCAGAATGGGGGGGCCTCTCTGAGGGGTGGTCCCAGGGCAGCTGGGCCTGGGAAGGCTCTGGGGGTTCCTGCCTTCTGGACCTTTCATATGTGGCTGTGTTTGGGAGTATCCCCAGGGAAGGGTGAGGGGTGGGGGGTCTGTGGGGACCCAGGTTGCAGAGGACAGGAACCTCTTCTGGGCCCCGGCATGTATAACTTCTCCGGGGAAGGGGGGCTGTTTTAGATTTGGGGGCTCAGTTACCTTTGCTGCCTGGGGTGGCCGGAGGAGGCCAGCAGCTCTGAAGAAGGAGCCACCAGGGAGACTTCCCACATCCCCCCTCAGGGACTCTCCAACCGTGGCTCTCTGGACACCAGACCACACTGGGGTACGATGAGTCCTAGTGCTCACCCTCTGTGCTTTGAATCAGGGAGCAGAGGCACTCTCCAAAGGGGGGCTAAGGCCCTCCAGGCACCAGAGCACCACCGAAGAGCCCGAAGCCCAAGGCTCAGAGAGGTCCCGAGTCCAAGAAAGGCCGGTTGGGCCACTCCTGGTCCAGGGCTGGGTGCACAGAGGCCTGGAGGCTGCTGTCTCAGGGCTGCACAGCCCCTCTCCTCACCAGGGGAGGCTGTGCACAGGTCCAGGCCCCAGAGGCCACCCCACCCCCAGCCCACCTGCCAGGGCTGAGATTTCTTCCCAGCAGGGGCTGTTCTCCTGTGTGCAGTGAGGAAGGAAATTGCAAATTAATCTTTATTTCCATCTTGGAAGAAAACCTTAATTCTCTGCATTGAAATGATCCTCGTCATCCCAGGGAATCAATTATGGGCTTTAATTGCGGCCAGTCCTAGCCAATCAGAGCAGGGCCGCCCCACCCGCTCCTCCCTCTCCTCCCAGAGCTGGTCTCTGTGGCGGTTGCCCCTCCTCCAGGTGCTCGGAGCCTCTGGGACTCTATCTCTTTGTCTCTCTCTCTCTCTCCTCTCTGTCTCTCTTCATGTCTGCCTCCCTCGTTTCCTCTGTGTGTCTCTTGCTGTGTCTCCGTCTCTGGGTCTCAGCTGTCCACCACCCACCCCCAGCATGAGGCAGAGGCAAGAACCCCCAGGTCTGACAAGCCCTATGAGGGCTGGCTGGCTCCTGGGGGCGGGGGTTGGGGGGGCTCCTCCTGTGATCAGTCCCTGGCCCTGGAGCAGCAGCTTTGAGGGAGGAGCGTGAGGGTTGGGTGAGTTACTGGCCTGGCCCAGGTCCCTAGGTGCCCTCAGACTCACTCCCACACTCACCCAGAGTGACCATCCCTGGCCCCACAGGTCACAATATCCCAGGTCACTCTTTCAGGCCAGAGTCATGCTTGCTAGGGATTTGGGTGGGGGTCCCAAAATGGGGTGGGAGCAGCGGGACCTCAAAGATCTGGGTCCTGGGAAATGCCTGGGCCTTCAGGGCAGGGGAACCTGGGGGCGGGGTCCAGCAGGGAATGGGGGAAGCCCTAGAGGAATGTTGGGGCCTCACCCTTCAGACTCAGGACTGCCCGGAGAGCTGGTCTTCAAGGAAACAGGGTCACGAGGTGTGTGTGGCAAAGATTCTGTGTAACTTCCCTGACCGCCACTCTTCTGTGCCTCCCAAGGCCCTGTCCCTCGTTCATCTTTAATTCATGGCTGATACGCCACTCGGTCTCTTTGAGCAAAATGAAAACCTAAAAGGTAAGCGCCCTTTCCTGTGGCTTCTTAGGGACAACTACCGGTTGCGGGTTTGGAGGGCATCCTGGCTCACCTTTCCCCATGCACTTAAATATGTAGACCTGTGTTCGCAGGGTGCACGGTGTATTGCTTTACGGCTTTTCTTTTAATCAGGAAATAGTTAATTCCGCAGGTATCCTTTTGCAACTTTTCACGTGTTTGGGGATTGAGCCATGCGTTTCTCGGAGCTCATTCCACCCTATGCCACCCACCGCTGTCTGGGGGCCACTCCACGCGGATGAGCAGGTGGTTTGTGGTCCCTGCGCTGCCTCCTTGCGCACACGAACGCGTGTGTGGTTGCGCCCTCCGGGCTCTTGTGTGTTACAGTCACTGGTCGCCGCGGCTTGCTCTCCGGAGCGGCGACGCAGATGTCCTCTCCTAGGAACATGGGTAAGCGTTCCTGTCCCCCCACCTCTTCACCCACACGTGCTATCATCAAACTTTTCTGTTTTTACCAGTTTGACCAAGGCAAAATGGCATTTTCTTGTTGCTTCAATTTGTACCGGGTGAAGCCGACGGGCAGCCTGGGATGTCCTGGGGGAGGTCACTGGGGTCGCCTGGTCTTGGGCCCAGATACAGAGTGGGGAATGGCAACAGGCAAAGGGAGGGGGTGACAAAGACTATGAAGTGACCCTCGGCTCATGTGGCCTGCGCACGTGGCCTTCCCCATTCTGGCAGCAACTATGAGGCTGGGATGATGAGAGCTTGTGTTTCAGGAAAGTTGGGGGAGAGGACGATGGTTGGAGTGGGCAGGGTAGGGAACCATGTCCGGCAGCTCTAAAGCCCTCCAGGCCTCATTCAGGCTGCGTGTGAGGGACACACGCATGCACAGCCTCACACACGTGCACTACACACCTGCACACAGATTCACCAAACACATTGTCAGGTTTTGCGGGCACACCTGCACTCCTGTGTGCTCCAGGATCCCCCAGCATGTACCAGAGGGCACCTGCCTGTGCCTCTGTACAGATGTGTGCACATGGCCTGGCCCAGTCTCAGACCCTCCTGAGCCAGGCGTGCAGGCTTCTTCACGGGTGCCCCAGCCTTGCACACACTCATTGGTGCGGAGCTCCCCTACAAACCCTGGCCCATTCGGGACGCCCCTGGTGGTCAGACTAAGCCCCACTTGCAGCCCTAAGCCCCTCGTGCAGTGGATCCTTGCAGACCTCCCTGCATATGTACCCTCCCAGGTTGGCCCGCCCTCCTTCGTAGCTCAGCCTCCGGGCAACTATTAACAGACTTGTTCAGGGAGCTGTGGTCTCAGCCAGCAGCTTTGGAACTCCCTTAGCAGGTTTGCCTGGGGGGGAGAGGGGAGAGGGGAGAAGGAAGGGCTGAGGCCCAGTGGGGTGCCAGTTGCGGATGTGGGTGTCCATTTCTGTCTTCTTTCTTATCCAACGTGAGGACCTTCCTCTGTGATCTGAGGGCTCCCGTCCCCTCAAGAAGGCCCAAGGACCCATTCTGAGTGCACTAAGCCCCTAGGCAAGGCCTGAATCAGCCAAGGGCGCCCCCCCCACCCTCCGGAGGAGATGCCCCCCTCCCCCCATGAGTTGCTGCGAAGGCTGGACTCATGCATTCTCCCGACAGATTCAGCCTACACTTACGGGGCACTTGCTGTGTGCCAGGCTCTGTTTGCTGGACATAGCAGTGAAGCAGAGACAGGCCCGTGCTTCCAGGAGCCTCATGCTCTTGTGCAGAAGCCCTACGACAACCAGGGGACCAATGTGAAATAGTGCTACAGTTAACTAAACCAGGGGCTGTGGATGAGAAGGACGGGAGCGCTTCCCACTGGGTGGGGCAGTGGTCCCTTCTGAGATGACACCTGAATGGAGAGAAGGAGCCAGCAGGGCAAGGTCAGGCAGAAGGGGCGCTCCTGGCAGAAAGAACAGCAGGTCCTGAGGCAGGAGAGGCCTGTGTGGGTGACAGCGGCAGGGAAGGGGCCGTGGGGAGTTAAGGAGAGAGGAGGGGACCAGGTGGGAGGGCCACCGCCCCACTTCCTGCAGGGTGGCAGTGCTGGGAAGGGGAGCGGCCCTGATGGGCAGTGGGTGGCCCCAGGGGTTCATGCTCTGGCCCCCTGGTTCTAGGGGATCAACCCCTCAGGAGGAGCTCCCCACTTTCAGAGCCCTGCTACCCAGCAGGGTGATTCATGAGAATACTACTTTATGGGTCTCTGCCCACTCACTCCCTGTCCTGCTGGTGTTTCCTGGGACCATCCCCACATGACCCACCCCTGAAGGTCAAGGTTGCTGGAGGCATAGAGGCCAGCAAAAACACCAGTGACAGAAACAGCTCCATTTCTGGGGATGTGCTTCATGGCTGGGACCCACAGGGCTTTGACATGTACTAAGCTGTCCAATCCCCGGCGGCCACAAATGAGGGTGGGCACCTGGCAGGTACACTAGGTGCTACACTAAGCACTGGGGATGGCAGTGAACAAATGCACAGAAACTTCTGTCCCTGGACCTCACATTCATTGGGGGACACCGACAACAAGTGAGGTCAATAAGCAAGACATTTGGTGTGTTAGAAGGTAGTAATCATTAGTGAGAACACTAAAGGAGGGATGGGGAGTCTAGGAGGTAAACTTTACAGAGGTACTCAGACAGGACTTCACTTAGCAGGGGGAGGGAGCAGGCTGACTTGTGTCAGAGGGAATGGCAGGTGCAAAGGCCCTGTGGTGGGAGGCCAGTGGAGCTGGAGCAGTGGGGGTAGGGAGGGTAGTGGGACAGGAGGTCCAGGAGGCCACAGGACAGATGTGTAGGCTTTACCCTGAGGTAGGTGGGGGCCCTGGAAGGGTTTTCCACAGGAGAAAGGCTTATGACAGGTGTGAACAGCCGTCCTCTGGCTGTCCTCTGGCTGACGTGAAAGCAGACCACAGGAGCGAGGGCGGAGCAAGGGACCTGTGAGAGGTGCTGGCATCAGTCTGAACCACTGGCATAGGGTAAGGAGGGACCGAGTCTGGGTAGGTGCTGAGGCTAATTCTGTGGGACTTGCCAAGGAGGGTGCGAGATAGAGGGGACGCTATTGCTTTCAGATGGGAATACAGGCACGAGTAAGTAGCTCAAGGTCAGGGTTCCTAAGTGGTGAAAATCGGTATTTTTATATGAAATCTGCCATTTGAAAATGCTGGCAGTAAAAATGTTACAAATGTAAGGACCATGTGGAACAGATAAGAGCCCACCCCCAGCCATCTCAGTGGTGTGCTCACTGAACAAGCTAGGTCTCAGGAAGCAAAGCAGGTGGGCAGCTGTGGGAATTCATCCAGGTCCAGGGTGCTGATTTGTGCTGCACCCTGCTGGGCTGCTGAGAAGGGCGGGCAGAGGAGGCTGGTAGAGCATCCCAGGACGGGAGGTAATTGTGTTGGGGGGCGATGAGAAGGGATGCATCGAGGAAGTACAGTTGGGAGGAGGGAACTGCCAAAGGCCCCACAGCTGAAATGTGAGTACTGGCTATGGGAAAAGACTCCCAGGGGGCCAGGACTGGGATCCACAGGTACACATGGGGATACATGGGCTCCTGCATATCTGCAACTAATCCCAGGACCGACGGCATGTCCCAGACTGGCAAGAGTCATTGTGGACTGATCCTGCCCTTGTGCACCTTAATGAGTCATAAACAGCAACTCAACAGCAACAGGCTTCAGCGTTAAAGGGAATTTATGGCCTCACATAATGAGAGGATGGGCTTCAGACATAGCTGGATCCAGGTGCTCAGCTGATGCCTTCAGGAACCTGTTTCTCTTCATCTCTCTGTCAGTCTTCTTCAGTGGAGATGTCCCTCTTTTGTGGTATGAACTTCACTGCCTTCATAGTGACAGGATGATCATAGCAGCTTCAAGTTAATAACCAACTCAGCAACCCCAGCTGGAAGACAGGGCCTTGTTTCCGAGGGCTCCAGAAAAAGAACCCAGTGATGTGCCCAGCCCCTGCCACGCCCACATTTTAGAGGTGTGGAGGAAGCCTGCCTGGGATCCTAGAACCAGTGAGACCTGGGCTTCTGTGCCTGTGACCTGCTGAGGGACAGTCCCCTCCCTGACACCTGTGAAGTGGAAACAGCCATTGTGTACAGAGAATGAGGACAACAAGATGCAGGAATTGTCCTGGGAGGCCGTGGCACCATCTGGGCGGGATGTGGGCTCTGGACCCCCTCAGACCTGGTGTCAATTCCCATCTCCCACCGACTCCCAGGGGACCCTGTGCAAGTCCTTGGAACTACAGAACCCCTCCCTGCCAGAGCCAGAAGGGGAGCTGCGTGGGGGGCTGCAGATCACCGGCAGCTGGCAGAGTTCACTCCTGTGGCTGGTGCTTGGCTCCCCACAGGGCCTGACTAAACTCCCACCTGAGTGCCCCTGAGCCAGGCCTCGGTCTCCAATGGCCCAACCACCTCCCTCTGCAGGCTGTTTCACCTTGGACTTGTCACTTGGCTTGTCTGGGTCTCAGTCACCCAGGGGAAATGAGGGTGAGGATTCACACCTTGTAGCGTGTCGCGGGAGAGAGAGAGAGTGCCACGCCCACCCCACTCTTTAACAGCCGCAGCTTCCCAGAATCCTCTCTTCTTGGCTGGATCGTTTGAGGGGCAAACTGTGCCTGGAAGAATGAGCAGGAGAGGAGCATGGTGGGAAGGGTGCTCTGGGCAGGTGCACAGTGTGAGCAAACGTGCAGGGGTGGAAGAGGTTGTCTGGCTAGGGAGTCCCAAGAAGGTTGTTTGGAGCGTTCTGGGGCTGTGGTGGGCCTGGTGGGTGGGCAGGGAAGGTGGGGGCAGGGTGGGGCGACTGGCCTGGCAGAAGGTCCTGCAAGGAGACCTCAAGGCCTGGCCCGCCCTCTCCAGGTCAGGGTCCCCCGGCTACAACACAAGCAGTCTTGGTGAGGGCTGCCGGCTGGAAGGACGGTTGTGTGTGTGGGTGTCCCTGCCCAGAACCAGCAGCCTCAGTGTTTCCACCCGAGATGTGGGCATCCCCAGAACTGGGCCTCTTTCCACTACCTTCCGGCCACCGGGAGATGCTTGTCTGTTTCATCAGTGACATCCCGTGACTCTGACAACCGTCTCTCCTAATCAGCAGCCCACCCGGCTGTCCATGGGGTGATGGGTGCCCGCTAGCCAGCATGTCCACACCCAAACCCCTGGAAACTGCATCAGGACCAGCCATGCAGTGGGACCTGGGCTGGGCAGGTCACTGTGCCCAGGGCCGGGAGTTGGCAACAGCCATGTCCCCCACAGGGTTCCTGGTGCTGAGGGACTGAGGCAGAGGACCAAAGCTGCCCCTGCCTCAGTGTCCCCTTTGTGAAGCAGTCCAAGAAGAAGGTTTCCCCAGAGTAGTTCCTTGCCTTCCGGCCCATCCCTGAGCCAGGGGGTGGCGCTGCCAGGAGGGCCAGGCCACCAGCCTCTGAGCTCTGGCCTCCTGTGTCAGCACCGCCATCCTTTGAGCCTCTTCCTCCTACTCTGGCCATTGGCAACCATCCGTGAGGGGATCCCTGAGGCACTGAGTGAGTGAGCAGAGCTTGTTTGATGCCCCACAGGAGACAGACCTGAAACCATGCCCTGGTGGGTAGAAGGAGCACCGAGGGCAAAGGCCATCTCCCTCAGGGGAGATGGAGGAGGGGACCCTAGCTGGGCCTTGATGAGTTTGGACTCAGCCCAGTGGGGAGGCTCTGAAGCCAGGGTGCTGGGGAGACCCCAAGGGCCTGGGGGGGGGTCAGCATGGGTGCATTTCCCTCCGCCCTGCTGAATACCGAGAACTAGAGAGATGCGGCTGATTGAGGGCTATCACCTGCCCCATCGTCCAGCCCCACATCTGATGAGGGACTGAATTGCTTCATCTCACAGCACGTTCATTGTGCAACAGTCCTGCCTCACGCCCACGCCCACCTGTCTCGCCCCCCAGGTTTCTGGTCCGCTTCCGGTTGCCCCCCACCCGCCTTTCCTTCTCTGTCTCCAGCTGCTCCTCTGCCTTCTTTCTGGGCTCCCCTGCCACTGCCTGAGCCTTTGATGCACCAACCCCGCCAAGGGCTGTGGAGGGCAGACTCAGGGGTCCACACCAAGCTCATCAAGGGGACTGGCTCAAACCTAGCTCCACTGCTTGGTTGGCCTACAGTGGGCCCAGTGACCCCTCAGAGGCTGCCCAGGCACCCTCGGTCCTCTCCCTCCTGGCCCCCTCCTGCAGCCAAACAGTGCCAAGGCCAGCAGAGAACTTGATATCCTGATCATCCCCAACCTGCCTCCGCCTTCCCTCCCCTGGCCTCGTATGGCCCCCCTTCCTGGCCAGTGACTTCATGCGTCCTCCCCCTGGATGTAGGTCTCCCCCACATGGATCTGAGCTGGTCCCTTGTGATGCTGGTGGAGGAGGTGAGGGGGTGGTGGTCTTGGGTGGGGGTGAGGTTAGTAGTCCTACAATGACAGTCTAGGGGCAGCATAAGGAACTGGTATGGGAGGTCCTGCTTGGGTAGTGAACTGGGAGCACACAGGATGGGTCAGGTCTGGCTTCTGTGGCCTAGCCTAGACTCTGGCTCTGGAACCCTTGGGAAATCTGGGTTTCCGAGGCCTCCCCTTGCAGCACCGGGGGGTAGGCCTGGCTCCTGCACCCCACTTGGCTTGACCCCCACCTGCCTTTCTGTTTCTAAGCAAGGAGCCCCTTAGGGCTCTCTCAGCGTTGGAGGGAACTTGAGAGGTGGGGTGAGGCGAGGGGGGCCTCAGAGGCTGAAGGGTGAGGTGGGGAGGAGGATGAGGTCACAGCTTGGGGGCAGGTACTGAGGTGGACAAGGCAGGGAGAAAGGATTCAAGGAGAGGGTGACCTGAACTCCCCTGGTGCCCTTTACAGGGACCCGTCCATCGAGCTGCGCTTCCCAGCCTGCCCCTCCCACCTGTGCCCACCTCAGCAGGCTGCCCATGGCTCAGGGCCCAGCCCTGGCCTCAGGGTGTGGCAGGTGAGAAAAGTAAACTGGGCTGGAGGGAGAGGGATGTGGACACCCGGGGAGACGGAGGCGGTGCTGGAGGGAGCGAAGGGAGACCAGCGGGGAGGCTGTCGGCCTTCACCAACCCAAATGGCCCGGCCACCTTCCTTAGCTTGGTGGGGTTCAGTGGGCCCAGGGAAGCAGACAGGGCCCAAGTGGGGAGGGAGTAGGGCTGTGCAGGTCAGGGGACCAGAGGCTTGGCCCCTATAGAACAGGGGGGCAGTTAGCCCCGTCTGGTTGTGATGGTGCTGGAAGCCTGGAGGCTCAGGGCCGAGTCTCTGGGATGTCCCTTGAGGGGCCAGGCAGGTGGCTGAACCCGGCCCCTTACCCAGCCTCCCCAGGTCAGTCTGGGCTCCCAGCTGGCCTTTATCTAGAGGCCCAGCTGTGGCCACGGGAAGTGGCCGTTTCTCTCTGCTGTGCTGTCTCCCCACCAGCCCTAGTGATGGTGATAACATGGGAGGGCGTGGGGAGGGGATTGAGCAATACCTTGTGGTGGGGCACACGGGGAGGCGCTGGGACGCCTGACCTCTGACCTGCTGGCCCAGGTAGGGGTGGGGCGCAGGGCAGCCTGTCCAGCCTGATGGCTGTGCCGCACACGGGAGTACGCTGAGGGCGGGGGTCATAGCCACACCTCGCGGGCTCCAGGTTGCCCCTGCCCCACCACATCCAGGGAGCACCAGGCTGTGATCCCAGGGCCCGGCACACAGAAGGTGCTTAATAAATGCAGAAGAACCACCTTTGGGCCTCTTTCCAAAACTATCCCTGTTTCCAGTTTCCATCCACCTACACTGAATCCCCAAAACTTTCCAAGCCCTCTTTCTCCTCCCAGGGCTCAGCCTCACCCCTCCCCTGCTCCTTGGCCAACTGACCACCAAAACCAATCCTGGGAGCCCTCCTCCACCCCTGTGGTCTCTGTGCCTCTTGGGTGAGGGGGTCCTGACCTCCAGGCCTTGGACATTCAGAACTGGCATGGAGTTGGGGCCAGAGGGGTCTCTTGAAATTCCGATCTGATGCACTTGACCTGCTTACACCCTTCAAGATGACTGGAGCAGCCTTTGAGGCCTCCGGCCCCACCCAGCTGCCGTCCTTACTCCCTCTGCCCACACTGCTGGCTCTCAGCAAGGGAATGGGGCTGGGACAGACAGAGGAGCCAGGGGTTGGGGTCAGCTTCTCCCTGAGGGAACACAACGCACCCCCCACCGTCCTCTAGCTGCTGGCCGCTGCCTCCCTGCAATCAAGCGCCACTGCTGGCTGAGCTCCTCTAATTAATGGTACCACTCTGTTATCAGCTGAGCGCTAATTACTCTTTTTAATCAGGGCTGCCTGTGTGGAGGCTTCTGGAGGCTCGGCACGCGCTGGGGGGAGCCTGGGAGCCATGACCTCATCCCTCCTCATGCAGGCCTGATGCAGTGCTCTCCTTGAGGCCTTACGCCTTTTGTGCCCTCTGCTGGATGGCACCTCTCCTCCTGGCAAACTCCTACTCTCTCTTCAAGGCCTTGTCCCAGTGATCCCTCACCAGGAGGCCTCGTCTCACCTGCAAGGCTATGGAGGACAGACATGGCTAACCTAGGAGCAGAGAAGCTATGAGCAGGACTGGCCTTGTTCTCCTGAAGGGGAGCTGGAAAGGCTAAATAAAGGCAGAGGAGGCGGGGAAGGCCCGAGGCCTGGATCAACCCTGAGGGTGAGTTGGCACTGAGAGGTCCTGGCTCAACCTGAGGGGGGCTCTGGGTCCCCAGAATGGGGGCCATGCTCCCCCTTCCCATCCCACCAGGTTCCGGGAACCAGGCCCTACCCACCTGCAGGCCCCTGGGGCCCAAGGGACAAACTGCCCCCCCACGTGTCACCACCCTGTGCACACTGTTACCGATACCCTCTTCACCCCACTCTGACACAGACACACCAGAGAGCCACAGCCTGACAGACTGCCTTCCCTGAGCACACGAGGACATATGCACACACTCAAGACACTAAGACCCACACACCCGGCTGTTGACAGCCACAGACCCCCGGAACACAGACCCATGCCCAAACACACACGCACACATGCACAGGCAGAGCAGGAGGCCTGGGAGAACAGAAGCTGCCCCTTCTCCTGCCCTGGGCCCCCAGGGCTTCCCGTTTACGAGACTTTATCTATCAAAAATATATTAACCCAGAAGCCTGTTTCCATCAGAGTCTCGATTCCAGGGACATTTCCAGATAAGCCTTATCTCATTGCTGGTGCATTAGCCTTGCTGGTCTGGGGGCCTGCCAATCACGGCCACCCCTCCTGCCCCAGCCCATGGCAGGACGCCTACCCATGACTTCATTCTGTATGGGCAGGTTGGGGGAGGAGTGGGGGGGGGCACTGCCTCTTGCCTCCCCATCTCTCTGCCCAAAGCAGGGCCCCAGAAGGCACCTTTTTCCAAGGATACACCCAAGGCCTTGAGGCAAGGGACGTGGGGATGTCTGGAATCCTCCAGAGCCTGGATTTGAGTCCCAGCTGTACCTGAGGCTATGGTCAGCTGAGCCCCAGTCCCCGCCACCCTCAACACCTACAACTAAGGTGATGTTTCCCAGACACCCCTATGGGTAGAAGCGCCGATTTAGCGAGTTTATGTGTTTGAGAAAGGCTGCAGGGGGCTTGCCCTCTCTTCTACAGCACCTAGAGCTGGCTGGGGAGCTAGGGGCGGGGGGACACGGCTGTGTGAATGCCCCTGGACACTGCTGTCCCCCACCCCTGTCCCCGCCCACCCATCCCGGCTGCACTTCTCCTTCAAAGGCTGTGTCCTGGCCCAACCCGGGCACTCAGGTTTCTTCTGATGCCAGGCCTGATAGAGGCCTCTCCCGGAGCAGGCTGCCGGCCCGCACTCTCTGGTTGGGGGGGGAGTGTCCGAAGCTTCTAGGAGTCACACTGGCCAGCTCCTCCTCTTCTCAGTGTCTCAGTGTCCTCCACCTGAGTCAGTCTCCTCCCCTGGGTGTTGAGGGTGCTGTCTGCGGGACATGTGGGAGGCAGGGAGAAAGGTGTGGGTGGGTGTGGGCACTGTGACAGAGGTCCTAGAAAAATGGCCAGTTCAGAGGGGAGCTGGGCCCTGGGGCTGCCTGCCCCACTATGAGGAATTCATAGGCCACTCTCCTCCCAGCAATGAGGCCTTGTGTGCTGGTCCTGCTGCCAGGGCTGTGGGTAATGCAGCAGGCAGCAGGGCACCGAGTACCTGAATGACCCCACGAAGCAGCTGCTTTTGTAGCCATTTTATACGTGGGGATGCTGAGGCACAGAGGTCAGGGAACTGGGCCAAGATCAAACAGGAGAGGAGCCAGAATGAACCAGGCAATGGCTCTGAGCACCCCCATTTACCACCCCCTCACTGTGGATCTGCCCCCAGAATTAGTTCCTGTTTGGTATTCCCTCTATGCCTGCTGGACGGGGGAGCAATCCCTCCAGCCAGCCTCTGACCTGATGCCCTGGCCCGATACCTCGTGGCTCCCCAGCACTCCACGGGGGCCCTTCCTGGCAGAGTCCTCTCCGGACTTGGCGGTCCAGAGAACCCCTGTGTCCCTTAAGGTCCAGGAGACCCCCCCGGGGCCACCCAGCCCGGCCTAGGGGCCTGACACCCTGTGAACTCCTCAGCCCACTCCCACTGGGCTTTGAGTTCTGGTTCCTCCAGCTCTTCTCTGGGTGGGAACCTGCTTAACTCCCTTGACATTGTCCCTCAGGAACAGGCAGGGGTGGCCCTTCCAGGTGAAATCACAGAGACCAGCAGAGCGGGCAGACACCCTGGAGCATTTATTTGTAGCCGGCAAGTGCCAGGCCATCTAGGGCAGGGTGTGGATTAGCCCTCCCATGGCTGCCTGTGGGGCGACCTGGGAAACGCTGGCTCCCAGCAGCTCGGAGGGCACCAGGGCACACTCTCTGAGCCTCGGCCCTGAAGCTGCTGCTGCCTCATTCCCCAGGCTTCTCACTGGGGCGTAGCGCCAGGCCCAGGGCCCGCATCTGCAGGGTCATGGGGAGGGATACACAAAAGGAGGGTGAGGCACATCTGGCCTGACGCTTGGCACTGCAGCCCAGGCCGGGGGCCTGGGCAAGGTCACGGGAACACTCAGGGAGACTGGACCATGCGCTTGTGGGTGTCGAAGACGTAGCGCTTGAAAGACAGGCTGATGGCTACATGCTGTGCAGGCTCGGGCCGCTCGGCCCCCTCCTCTGGCTTGACTGCTTCTCCTCGGCCGGCTCGGCCCCGCTTCTTGAGGGTGGGCGTCAGCATCTTCTTGGACTCAGCGCTGAGGCCACCTGCAAGGCACAGAAAGAGAGCCCGTTACTCTGCCACTCCCAGCCTGCTGCTCTCTGACCTAGATGGGCACCGGCTCATGCTGGCCCATCTTCAAATCTCCTTCCCCCAACTCAGTGATACCCTCACTCTCTCCTAGGCCAAGCCAGGACCCCGGTGCCACTCTGAGCTCACTCCCTTCTGCCTCCTTACCCAGCCAATGGACCCCCAAGTCCTAGGGTCTACTCTGCCACCTAAATCCCACATTCCAGCCCTTCTCCCACCATGCTGGTCCATGTCAGGGGCCTGTCCAGCTTGGAGCTCAGCAGGGCTCCCCACCTCCGTCTCCCAGTTCCCTGCCCACCCACCCACTCTGCACTCAGGCTCTACGTGGATCAGCCTTACACTTACTGGCTACGTCCTTCTGCTCTAAATGGTCCTACTGTTTCCCAGGACACTCACACTAAACATGTACACTGAAACTTGGCTTTTGGTGTTCTCCAACTGTCCCTGGAAATCCACTCTCTGCTCCTCTGTGTGCCTGGGAGGCCGACCTCTGCAGACAGCATATGGGCTCCTGTGCCCTCTGGCTGCTGGTTAGGTTCAGCCAGTGGGAGCCCCAACAGATCAGAGGGTGGGAGCAGAGAGCAGCTGGGGTGTTGATTCCTGTTCCCTAAAGCCGGCACTCCTGCTGGGGAGCCTTCTCCCTGGGCTTTCGCATAAGCTGTCCCTCCACACAGGGGTGGGAGCAGCCCCCACTGGTTTCCATCACATTTTACAGGCTCCTTTAAACCAGCGCCCTCTCGTCACTCCCTCCACTACATACAGTATACAGACTTTATGTTCATTCTCTTCAGCCAAATGATGGAGTGGAAATCAGATCCCTGCTAACACCCTAAAGCCAGCCCCTGCTTTTCTAGCCGCTTCACCCATTGCTTTGGTGCATTCCCTGCTACCTCAAGGAACATGTGACCATTCCTGGGCTCCCTGCAGTCATGCTTACAAGCCTCTGCACAGGCTCTTCCCTCTGCCTGGAATGCGGTTCCCCACCTTGGCAATGGAAGAAGGCTCGCTCATCTCTGCGCACCTGGCTGCACTCCTTGAACACTAGGCTTTCTCTGGGGCTTGTCTTTTTGAGGAAACTGCTCGGTAGCAGCATGGCCCAGCGTCTTTGTGGGCGGCTGGCCAGGGTGACAGTCGGCTGCTTTGAGCACCGGCGGAGAGGCTCTGGCTCCAAGGCTGTGGCCGAGAGGCCTCAGACCAGCTCTGTAAAAGCAGAGTGCTCCAGAGCTGGCTGCTCACAACCCTGCTGAGGGAAGCCGGTGGGAGCAGGTTGGCAGGGCTGTGGCAGGGGTGAGCAGAGGGAGCGCCGTGAGACTGGCATGGGGCAAGGATGCCCAGGGGGCGGCGGCTCCGGGAGCGACTACTGGGAGAGCTGGGTACACAGCCTTCATTCCTGGCAAGGGGCAAGTGAGGTGGAGCCCAGCCCACACTGTGCTTGCCAAGAGGGGTCCTGGCAGGCCTGCATCCCTCCACTTCCTTCTAATATGTACAAAGGGGCTGTTTTGGCCAGTGGACCCAGAGGCTAAGTCCAAAAATGGTGGGAAGCGGGGGCTGGGCAGCAGGCAGAGGGCTCCCTTCCCTGCGTGCCCTGCTGCACCCGATCTGTGTCTGTCGGCACCTGAAGGGCCTCGTCCTTCAGCTCAGTGTTGGCCGGGTGTTTGTGGTCTCCCCAGAAAGCCAGAAGTGGTGTTCTGGTGTCAGGCTTCAGTGCCTTTGCTTATCCTGTCCCCACCAGATGGGGAGCTCTGGGTGGCTGGGGTGTGTGGATTATTCCGTTTAGGCCAAGCACTCATGCATGTTTGCTGAAGCAACCCCTTCTTCGTACAGAGGCAAAAACAGAGCCCCCAGAAGGGCACCGACTGCCTCCAGGTCCCACAGTGAGGAAGAGCGAGGGTTTGAACTCTGGGCTTGCATCTGCTGGTCAGTGCGGGTCACTGCTTCCCAGCCCATCACTCAGTGCGGGTCCACCTTTGGCAGGGGAATACCCGCTGTGAGGGCACCATGGAGATTTAGAAAGGTGACCAGGAGACTGCCTTGAGGGACACTGGAGAGTCAGCCAGAGGGTAGAGCTACCTCCTGGAAGGGGACTTGGTCTCCCTTCTACAGGCAGAGACTGCTGGTCTCTCAAAGCCTATACCCCCAGGAAGGCCAGGACTCATGGCTGATGTGGATGGAGCTCTGGGATGCTGGGGGCCTGTGAGACCTGGACCAAGTGGAGCCGTCCTCTGGCTGGGCAGCACGGTGTCCAATCGCAGGCTCCACACCAAGCAGGATAGCACACCTCTGGAACGGGGCGTGGGAATGGCCCCGGGCCAGGCCCCCAAGCTAGTGCCAGGCCTGCAGGTATCTGCCTCCCCAGATTGGAGCCCCAGCCTTCCTTCTGCAAACAGAGAAGGTGGCTGGCACCAGACCCTGACAAATGGCACGGGCAGCCTGTCTCCCTCTGGTGCCAAGAGGTCTGATGGCTGAAGAGGTGCGGGGCTCCCCGGCGTCTGCGCGGGGCTGGGGAGACAGGCGTGGCCCAATCGGCGGTCCATCTCGCCCGTGCTGGCTCTCGTTACACACCGGGCATACCTTACATGGCCCAAAGCAGGCAGACCCAGAAAATCTCTCTGGCACTGGCGAAGATGTGGCCATCAAACTGCTCTTCTGAGATGGCCAGGCTCATTTGCCTCTGCTCCATTTTGGGGTGGCCTGGACACAACTGTGGGTTTGGAGCAAATGTCCCCAGGAGCCACTTTGTTTTCTGCTGGCCTTTCTCCGCCTTAGCCAGACAGCCAATGGAGGGAAGCGAAGGGCAGGTTGGGATATGGGGGGTCAGAGCTGCTGCCCTCACCGAGCTTCCCCCAACCTGGGCCTGCATCTTTCCCGGGGAAACATTCACACAGTGACAAGTCACACAGGAGAAGGGTGGTGAGCACATAGACCAGAGCCTGGCCCCCACGGAGTTTAAAAAAGTCTCAGAAGGGGCAGAGAGGAAACAAGCCAGCAAGACAGACTGCCGCCAAGGGGGTCAAGGAAGCAAAAGTGCCTTGTCACTGGGAGGGGAGGGTGGCCAGGTCGTATGGGCCCAGGGCTGACTTTCCTCAAAAAGAGCTCTGAACAGGGTGCGGGAGGTGGAGGGAGCGTTGGGGGGATGGGGGACTGGGTGGGTGCAGGTGACAGGGACTGGCTGCATGGAGATCCTGGGCAAAGGTCTGCAGGCAGAGGGAGTCTGAGTCCCCAGTCCTGGCAGGGTAATAAGCATGGTGCCTGAGGACAGATGAGGACGTGTGGCTGCAGGCCGGTGGGGCTGCGGGGGGACCCCAGCTTACCATGTCCATGTAATGCACCCTGTGTGCCAGACACCTCGGGCACCCAAACCAGGGAGGGTCCCAGAGACCTTGTTGGGGGGCTCAGAGTGGGGAGGAAGGTGGCCAAATGCCAACTGTCTACCTGCCTGGCATCCCTCAGGGCTCCTGCAACTTCTCGTAGGCTCAGGGACACAGGGGCAAGCAGGACCATCCTGCTCTCACAGAGCTACCATCCTCTTTTAGGGCCCTCCCTTTGAAGCACCCCCTGGTAGGCCACTTAGGTTTGGGAGCTATGTGTGGCCCCTCCTGGAATGGCCCCCAACGTGGGGACAATGTTTGGAGCTCCGGGCTACTAACTCCTGCACGCCTCTGCTCCGACGTGACCTGGCCCGTATGTGTCTCTGAACCGTTCATTCTCTTCACCCCAACACACCAGTTGCACTCCTACCACGGGGCCTTGGCATTCACAGTTTCCTCTGCTCAAAGATCGGCCCCAGCAGTTCCACTGGCTCCCAGGCCCACCTCATTCTAATCGCTGTGCAAATGTCACCTCCCAGAGTGGCCTTCCTGACCACCTCACTCCAGCTGCCCTGACCCCTTCCACCCAGCTCTGTTTTTCCAATAGCTAAGATCACCTCCCAACATACTGCTGCGAGGTCCTCATTCTGATGTCGGTTGTCTGCCCCGCCCCAACATGAGTTCTACCACTGCGGGGATTTTGTCTCTCTGTGCATAGCTGGAAGCCCAACATCGAGAAGGATCCTTGGCTCAGAGGAGGGCCTCAAAGAATACTACCGAGGAACAAGCAGTGGCTATGAAGCTCTCACAGTGGTCTCCTCGTGGACCCAGCAACCCATTCCAGACATTCAGTCCTAACGAGGACCTGAGATTTGTGCACATAGATGTCCCCACGCACGCAGGCACTTAGCCCTCACAGCACAGTGTGGAAGACACTGAGGTCCAGGCCAGTAACTGGCCCCCAGTCACACAGGTCTGGAGAGGCAGAGCTGGTCTCCGTGAGGCGACCTGGTGCTGAGGTCTGGGTGCACCATGGAGGCCTATGAAGTTCCAGGGGCGCTGAGACCCGCAGCAGGGCAGTCAGGATAGGACTGGCATGTGTTTGCCGGGGCAAAATAGCTAGGAGATGAACTGACCCCTGAGAAGAGTTTAAAGTCACAAAGACAAACGTACGAATTAATTGGGGGAGAAAACCCCATAGGAATACAAACTTGGATGATTTCTACTCTAACTCTCCTGCACCCAGGCCCAAGCCCGGAGGAAGCACAATGCTGCCCTGCGCAATCTGGCTGCCGGATGTGTGGTTACATGGGGAGGCTGTGGTGAGGGTCACACGGCTCCAGGAGGGTGGGCAGGGGAGCGAGGGGAGGGGGCGTCTCCCTCAGCCAGGTCTGCCTGCATGTCCTGGTTAAGGCTCTCAGAGCTGCTGCTGTTGGCCAGGAAGCTCACTGCCATCTCTAGGCCAGTGGGATCATCTCTGCAGCAATCTGGCCCTGCCTGCTGAAGGGCAGGCTGAGCACAACCTGAGGCCATGCTCATGGCTCTTCCACAGCCGCCAGAAGCCCTTGGTTTCTGACGCCGGTGAGCGGGGGAGGGGAGAGGACACCAGCTTTGAGCATCACCTTCCACA
>NC_081558.1:57670202-57770461 GCF_022355385.1 Mustela nigripes
CCCCCCCCCCCCCCCCCCGCTCCCTGTCCTTGCTGCCCTGTCTGGTGCAGGAGGCCTCTGGGGCACTCCCCAGGGGGCCCTTCTCTCTCATCCTGCCCTCCGGCCGTGGAGGAGTTGCTCAAAGGCTCATGCAGAGCTCTGGACTGGGTTCCATCAAAAGGATAAAGTCTGTCTTCTTACTCAACATCCAAGACCTTGGGTCATCCAGTGTGTGTGCCCCCTTCTGCCCCTCACGCCCTTCTGACTCCCATTCCCACTCCCACTCTGCCAGGAGGAATCAAGCAGGGCCTCCAGCTACCTCCCTTTGTGTGAAACGCTCTTCCCTGCCCTTCCTGTCTGGCTAATGCCTGCTCTGCCACTATCTCTGTGGGAAGGCTTTCCTCACCTGCTTGGGTTGAGCAAGATCCCTCTTGGAACCCTACTTGGCATGTTTTTTGCATCCCTCTCCCTGGTGGCCTGTAAGGGGGATTGGGAGGAGATGGCCCCTGCAGTGCTGGGCACAGGGCCTGGCAGACAGGCTCTGGGAGGGTTCGATGGATGAAGGCAAAGCGGAAGCGCTGACCCAGGGGTACAAGGCAGCAGAAGTAAAAACGCTCCCGCAGAGCCCATGCCTCCGGGACTAGGAAATACCTGTCTATGAGCTGGTGGCCCAAGGCTCAGACCATGGGCCCCTGCCCGCTGCGACCCGGAGCCTGGCTCCATACCTGGCGGGGTGCGCACGGAGTGAAATGAGCTATGTGTGTGAAGTTCACACCGCGGGCCTTACTTCAGAGGGCCTCAGCACACATCTCTGGCTCCTTTTCTCCAAACTTCAGGATTCTTGGAGCTGGGCTGCTCTGCTCCATTCCCCAACAAGCCCCGGGGCCAGGATGCAGTGAGGGTGGGCCGGCATGACCCCCGGGGTGACGCTGCTGGTCGTGGCTTTCCTTGGGGACACTCTCCCAGGGCCAGGCTGGCCTTTCTCACCAAGCGCCAGCTCCACACAAAGGCACAGTGGGCTGGAGGCTGCTGGGTCTTGGCTTGGGCCAGGGGTAATCAGGGAAGAATGCGGGAAGCACAACTGTTTCCCAAGGCTTGGCCGCGGGTGCCGCCCCAACATGGCCATCAAAGGCCGGCAAATTGCCTCCAATTGCTGGCGTCGCTTTCATGTCGGGGGCCAGACTGGAAGAGGGGCCTCCACGCTGGTGGGCGGCTTGCACCCCCCAGTGGGAACGGAGCCCTTACAAGCAGCTTGGGGTCATGGGCCTCCTTGGTGGCCCCATGGGGCTGTAGACAAGTCCAGCCACTCCAGCTTCCCCTCCTGGAACAAGCAGCTTTGGAAAGAGCCGAGATGACAGGGTCGAAAGAGAGTGGGGGCAAGGGGCAGGGGACCCTTTCTGGGGTCAGTATCCTGGTGATGACGGATGGCCTGGGGAGCTCATTGGGACATGCCTGGCAGCTGGGCTGGGCCGACATTGGGGATGGCTGGGATGGCTGGCTGTGGAGGGAGGGCCTCGAATCCAGCCAGTCCCGGAGTCCAGACTGGGTGCTCGGCCTGTGAGTAGGAGGGACGGGCTGCCTGAAGGAGGGAACCCGTCAGCGAGGCTGAGCTTCCTCAAACAGCACGGCTGTTCCATCACCCAGTGGACTGCAGGGTCAAACTTCACCCGAAGGAACAGAGGTCTCTGCCTGCCCACCCTGTTGACGAAGCTGCCCCGGAGAGGTCACAGGTGGTCACGGGAGGTATGGGCAGCACGGCGCTTCAGAGGTCTCATTGGGCAGGATGCACGGCTGAGGGGGAGGCTGGGCAGTAGGCCCCTTTGTGTCTGCCTCACACAGGGCTGTTGTGGCCACACTTGCCCCCAGCCCCACAGCAGTTGGTGGTGTGCTGAGATTTTAACCCAGATCCCTTCATAAGCCAGTGGCCTAGAGTGGCACGGGCCCTGAACCATGCCAAGGGAGAGAGGCCCAAGGAGGACAGGGAACCTGGTTTTTGGCACAAGGCCCAGAGGCGAGCTGGCACTCAGAGGGCCTACAGAGGGGAGAATGGCCGGGAGAGCAGCCCTTGGGGACACCAGACAGCGGGCTCCCTTTGCGCAGGCCCCTGATCTCATCTGTGAGAGGTGCTAGTGACACCTTTGTGCCTAGTGGCCAACGGAATCTTCCCACCTCTCTTCGCCAGCCCTGGTTTTCCCGCATTTATCCAGGGGAGCGCAAGCCTTGAACGCACTGGTTGGGGCTGGGAAAGCTGCCTGGTTTTCTCTCCTTTCTCTTCCTGCTATGGATCCTGTATGTAAACAAAGATGCAATTTGCTTTAAAAAGATAAGGTGATTAAGTTTTTATCAGACATGTATTCCGCTGTCCCAGCAACAAAGGGAATTAGGGGAAGGCGGGCGACAGAACAGGCCCTTTATTGGAATCGCGCTCTTTCCAAGGCTCTCGAGCGCACACTCGACGGGTTCCTTGCAGCCCCTTTGATTGGGTGGAGGCGAGGCAACGGGCGCCCGCACCCCCATTTTGATGTCTTAATGTTGCCTAATTCCTCCTTTAATTTATATTAAGCTTCTTAGCAGCAATGATGAATTCTTCAAAAACAAAAAAGGACCCTTTGCACAAATCTTTCCCACACCATGTAAATTGAAATTATAATGCAGTCAAGCCTTTGGAGATTGGGGGTGCATGGCGAGGGAAACCCAGAGCATTATGGGGAAGGAAGG
Organism: Mustela nigripes; assembly: GCF_022355385.1. Taxonomy (NCBI): domain Eukaryota; kingdom Metazoa; phylum Chordata; class Mammalia; order Carnivora; family Mustelidae; genus Mustela; species Mustela nigripes. Next base: position 57,672,900 of record NC_081558.1, read on the forward strand.
ATTTTGTTTTAAGGCAAAAACAAAACCAGTCTGAGAAAGGAAATGAGTTGGTCTTGAGGATCAGAGGCTCCATGATTAGACGGGCAGTCCAGGTAGAGGAAAGTCTGCAGGGGGAGAGTGAGGGGGCGGCTGGGGGCATTCTAAACTACTCAACACCATGTGATGTTGGCTCCCACTTGTTCCTCCTAGGGGCAGCCCAGCACCGGCAAGATTCCCGCTCACTTTGGGTATGGTCTCATCCCCCTGAAGTGACTGTGGGTGTGGTCACCGAGGCTTGTCGTGCCCGCCACCTGGGATGGACTCTATATCCCACCGAGGGCATTCCTTGTGTGCAGCCGAAACTCAGGCAGGCCTCAAACCCTTGCTTGAGCCTGCACCGGGCTGGCTGGCATGGCACTCCACGAGAGCCCCTTCCCTCAGGGATCCCCCAGGCCCTGCAGGAGCAGAATGCTGCCAGTGGGGCCTCGGATGCTGGCCTCCTGGCATGAGTTGCCATGCTGCTCTCCTGCCAGTGCCACCTTCTGATCTGCTCGTGGGTCTCCTGCTGAAGAGATCTTTCTGGAACAAAACCTGATCATCGGGGTGCCTGGGTGGCTAAGTGGCTTAAGCCTCTCAGTGGGTTAACCCACTCCTTTGGCTCAGGTCATAATCTCAGGGTCCTGGGATCGAGCCCCACATCGGGCTCTCTGCTCAGCAGGGAGCCTGCTTCCCCTCCTCTCTCTGTCTGCCTCTCTGCCTACTTGTGATCTCTCTCTGCCAAATAAATAAATAAATAAAATCTTTAATAATAAAAAAAGAAAACCTGATCATCCCTCCCAGCTCAAAATCTTCAGCCATTCCTCAGGCAAGGGTCCAAATTCCTCTAGCCTAGCTCCTCCCAAACTACCTCCTGCAGACACAGTGTGTCCTCACCTCCATCACTCACCCCTACACAGGGCTCCCCATTTACCCTGCCCTGGCTCTTCCCGGTGCTCTCTCATCTTGGGGTGAGCTGCAACACTTGTCTGCCTGGCAAACCTTACTCCTTTGGTTTCTTGGCCAAAGGTTTAGCATCTTGGCTTGGCCTCCTGTGATGTGTTCCAGATCTCTCTCCTCCAATACCACAGCCTTCCACAAGGCTTCAAGTCCAGACCTTGTGTCCTCAGGAGACAGGTGCAGCCTACAGCAGTGGCTGGCAGTTCCAGGAAGGGGTGCTACTGGGGAACCGAGCCCGCCTGCACTCTGCCTCATCTATCAGTGGGCTGGGTCCTGACAGCTGGCTCTCTCCCAAGGGTGACCTCCCCTCCCGCCCACTGAGGGTCAGAGTTCACCATCTTGTCCGTCTGGCTCCTAATCACCCACCCACTGCTGGGCAGCCGAGTCAGACCCTGTCAATCTGCGGGTCTTGGGGAGTGGGAGGTTGGCCAACTGCCAGCTGGGCTGCTCACAGAGGCAAGAATGCGCTGGCCCTTTCCTTCCGAATGTGTCACATCTGCCTAGATCTAGAGGCCCGCGCCTCAGCACCCAGGGGACCTGGACCCTAGTCCTAAGCCCTACGCTCACGCTCCCCATCAGCATAGGGGGTATAACCACGCGGGAGGGGACCTGACTGTTCAAAGGGAATGCGCCAAGTGCTCCATGCCAGACATGGGTGTGCCAGACATGGGGGTCAGGGGCAGGGTGTGGTGCTGGTGACTGCAGCCTGGAGAGGTTGCTGAGCTGCCTCTGAGTGGCAGTTTCCGGAAGGAGATCCTGGACAGTAGTGTCCACAGGGACTCCTTCTGGCTGGCCCTCTAGGCTGTCTGACAAAGCTTCTTGGTGGGGAAGCAGGAGTGAGGCAGGCTTCACAGGTCAGTGGCTGGGCAGGAGACGGGCTAGGTCATCTGCCTCCACCTCTATCACCATTGTCACAGAACACTAGTGTCCTCCTCAACACACCACCCAGCCAGATGGGTTCAGATGGCATCTCACTCAAGCTTCCAGACATTCTGTAAGTCATTTTCTAGGCAGGGGAGCTGACTCTCCAAGGTCACACAGCTGGCAAATGGGGAGTAGGACTTCGCATTCAAGCCTGTGGCTTTACAAAGCTTTACAAAGCTGTCCACCTGCTGCTGGCCTAAGAGTCTAGCCATGGGCCAGGCCGCCCCAGGGCCCTGCTGTTCCTCACTGGCAACAAACAGGGACAGCCATGCCATGGATGGGGGTGGGACACAGGGAGCTGAGGCTACTGCCACTGAGGGTGGGGAGGAGATGGCAAAAGGTAAGGGCACTGGCATGACTGGGCACCACTCTGACTCGGGCAGTAGGCACCTCTCAGCCTGGGGCAATGTGTGTGGGGCCAGGTGGAGACCTCTTCTCCAGAGACTTCCAGGGATGACGCCTTACATGCCTGTCTGTTCTGGGTTCCAACAGCGGGGACTGCTGGAACTTGGCCCACTGCCTTGACAGATTCTGAGGGTGGCCTAGATGGCAGAGAGGGGATCTGAAGTAGAAAGACCATCTTGTGTGAGGCTGGCCTAGCCCACCTGGCCCCCAAAACAGGCACCAGCCAGTTCTCAATAATCATGAAGGGAACAGCAGTGGTAAGCCTAACTAGCACTCACTCTGCCTTTATCACATGCCAGCCCCCACTCAGAGTGCTTCTGTACATGCTGCTTCTCCACTTCTCAACTGCTCCCTGGGTGCTGACTCCATTTATACACACAGAAACAGAGGCACAGAGAGAGTCAGTACGAGCCCAACATCACACAGCAAAGATGTGGCAGGCTGAGCTCAAGCTTTCAGTCCAGCTTCAGGCCCTGTTGTACCACGTGCTGGTGCCCCTGGGACCACCCTCAGGTCCTGGGCCTGCCTCCACATGACCTCTGTCATGGGTGTCCATGAGCTCACTTCCCTGACTGTGACTCTCTCTGAGGACAGAGATTAGATCCCAGAGCCTGGCATGGTGTCTGGCAAAGGAAGGATCAGAAAAGCACTTTTCCATGCCTTAACCTGTACAAAGACGGCACAGTATCTACTCCCAAGAAACTGAGGCCCAGGGATCCAGAATGATTCACCCAAGATCACAGAGCTAGTGGCAAACAAGTGATCACACATTGTCATTACTACTTGGTTCCTGAGCTCTTTTACAAAGGTAGCCAGAGGAGACGGGTCCCCCTTTTTCCAGATGGCGCTCCAGAATGTCACCTTCCTGCTGGTACAGATGATGAGCCTGACTTTGCCAGTGATGAGCACATGCATATGCACGCGCCCAGGCACACACAAGCATGCACACATGTGTGAACACACGCACAAGCCTCTGGACAGAGAGATGCCCTGGAGGGCGGGATCTGTTCCTCTGGTGGGTTGTGTTCCCGGAACACAATGACCACCGAGTCAGTCTGGGTAATTGTCAGAGGACCGTGACCAGGGCCAGGAGCTTTCCTAGAGACAGGCTTCAGTGAGAGTGGGGCAGGCAGGGGAGATGGCCCTGGTCTGGACACTGGGCCATGGGACATGGTGGCCTTACTGCCCTGCTCTGAGTGTCAGTGTTCTCCTCAGGATGAGGAATGACCCGAGTAAAGCCGACGGCGGGAGCTGCCTTCAGGAGACCTATAGCTGCTCCTGTACTCTGTCCAACCTATCCCTCCATGGAGACCTGGATTTGCCCCTGGTGCAGGTGCCCTTCTCCATGGATGGCCCCTTGAGGCCGGCTGTGGGGGAGGGCCACAGTTCCCAGTGGCCCTCATGGAGATGGTCGCCGCCACCAAGGGAGCTGAATTTTAATACTCCAAACACTCACTCCCTAAATGTGTACACTCTTTAACAGCAGTTAATCTTCAATTAAAATACCTAGAGCAGAAACTAAGATAACTGGTTTAAAAGGTAGAGCTTATTGACAATAAAAGTCTTCTTCGTATTGCTTTTCTTTAAAAAAAATTCCACATATTAAAAATGTCATTTTTATGACTTGGGAAAGAAAAAAAACCTCATCCAGAATAATGAAGGCGAACAAAGGCCCGGGAGCAGTCATCTTCCAGGGCCCATATGTGGCGTCCTGATTACTGTATCAGCCCTGTTTCCAGAGCAGAGAGAGAGGCGGGCGGGCGCTGGGGCTGGCTGCCTTCTCTGGCTGACAGGCAAGGGCGGGTAGGGAGCTTCAGGCATCCCTATCCACACTCTTGATTTGACAGCTATGGGCTCAGAGGGTTCACCCCCTCCTTGACCTGTGAAGACTAGAGCCGTAGTGAGTACAGGTGTGCTCACGCTTTCACATGGGCACATAGGGCTGTGAGCACACGCATGTCCCCTCGTGGCTGGGTCCCAGACTTGGCTGCCCGACCACCCACCTGCCACACCAACACCCAGTGTGCCCTCCAAGGCTGGCCTGGACCCTTAGTACATGCACATGGTGGCCAGTTGGTGGGTCTCTGCTGTGTACAGTGGGCACCAGAACCTGGGCCGGCTCACACCCCTTCCACCCTCATGCCCACATGACTGCGTGGGTCCCCAGTGCCCTGTGCAGGACCTGGCATGGAACAGGCGCCCACAACTGGCATTGCTGCCTTAGTTCCACCTTGTCCTGGTCCTTTTCCCCCTGCATTTTATACCATAGCCGTTTCTGGATTGCTGGCCATCACTACTGGCCCGGGGGCTCTCAGCAGGCACGACAGGGATGGGGTGCCCTCCTGCGGCTCTGTGCAACCCCACGCACCTGCTGACGGGCTGGTGTGGACCCTTGTCTGCTGCTGTGTGTTCTCCTTCTTCCCAAATAGGGTCTCTGGCTCTGCCCTGGGCAGGACTTAATCACTTGGAAGCCACGGGAATCAGATCCTTCATCAGAGCCTGGGGGGAGGTTATGTTCCATCTGGGAGGCCTCCCCTCTCATGAGTCTGGCTCTGGCTTGGGGTACCTCCAGCCAGGTGTTCCTCCACCCTCAGGAGCCTGGGGGGCCTGAGGTTGGGCACAGCACTGATGGATCTGAGCTCGTATCCGTGGTGGGTCTCTGTGCCAGTAGAAACACATGAGGGGTTCCGCCTGGGAAGGGGAGCATGTGTATCACCATGTCACCATGGTCCATTTCCCAGGTGTGTCCCTGTACCATAGCCAGCCATCGGAAGGTCCCTGGGCCAGGAGCTCTGGGCTCTGCAGGGTACTTGGGAAATGGCCCCATAAACCTCAGTTTCCATGTCTGTGAAATGGGCCAAGTGACCCCCTGCTCTAGCAGGGAGCAGGGAAGAGCCCCTCAGAGAGGCTGTGAGCAAATGTGGCTCAGAGCCCCAGAGAGAGCCGGGCACAGGAGGGGGCCCTGCCGATGAGGCCCTGCCTTTCCCAGCCTTGGAAACAACACTTTCGTCTGCTTTGTTTTTTTTCAGAGAAAGTCTGTGGGGGCCTTAAATATCAGGTGCCGGGGCTATTGGTGCTGGGGAGTGAACTGCCACACACCACTCTGGGCACACGGGTGTGTGTCCACCACACACGTGCACCTGTGCGGGTGTGATGTGCACCTGTGCGGGTGTGATGGCAGGAGCTGAGGTGGCCTGAGGTTGGCTCTGAGGAAGCTCCTCTTCTCTGAAGACCTGATGGACCAGGAGAAACCCAGGGCATGGAGAAACCCAGGAGATGGAGAGCGTTGGTGAGACTCACTACCCCCTTCTTGCGTCCCAGCACCCCCACACCAGCCAGGGGCACTCAGCACCCTGAAGAGAGCAAGCCTGGGCCAGGTACCCCCAGCATCTTGTGTCACCCTCCAATAAGTAGGTGGGGCACAGGTGTGGTCACTGGTGTGGCTGGGGGAGTAACAGTTGAGCAGAAGGGCCCGGGTACACAGAGAGTGAGAGGGCCTCCATTATGCGGCCCAGTTCTGCACAAAGCCCACAGCCATGCTGGCTGGGGCACAGAGCTGGGCAAGGTTGCAGGCAGCGGGCATATGGCCTAGTGTCTCAAGGGTGGAGGCACTTCTGAGGGTCACCTGAGGAGGTCAGGCCAACCCAGAAGGGGTAGGAGCCCTTCTGCCTCTTGGGCAGATGGAGGAAGACGGTGCCGTGAGATGGGCAGAACTTGGGGCTGGAGACAACTTCATTTCTGACCCTTTGGAAGCAGCGAGCACATCAGCGGCTACAGTCTTCAGAGATGAAACGAAGCTCAGGAGTCTGCCCAAGGTATGCAGTCTGTTCATGCATTTACTCGATCATATTTATGGAGTGCCTACCCTGTGTCAGGCACTGTACTGGGTACTGGGCCTGGCACAGCTTACTTTCCAGTGGGGAGACACGCCACTCGACCCCATGAAAATGGCTGGCCACGGTGCTGATGGTGCTTGGCAGGAGGGCAGGGAGCTTTGCGGCCCTACAGACCGGGGCCAGCTGTCTCTCTAGGGACCAGGCACAGGAGCCAAATGAATGAACATTCTGGTCAGGTTTCTGAATCTGACAGAGGTCTGCGTATGCCACTCTTACTTCTCTGGTAGTCAAAGTTCTAACCCTTCTAAGGTCCCCAAACACAGAGACAAGGGAGGAAAAGTTCCCCGAGGTCCCTCCGTGTCTGAAATGAGTGACCCGGAAGTCTCTGTGCTACCAAGTCAATCTTGCTGCTCCTGCCCATGCGGCCATGGGCCCCCGCCCATGGGGTAAAATCAAATCAAAATTGCACTGGCTCCCATGGGCTCCGCGGACTCCTCTCCTCCGGCCCCAGCCCAGCAGCAGGGTTCCACACGCACACATGGACACGGGCCATGGGCTCCGCGGTGCTTGATCTAGACCGTCCCTCCTCCACCCTCTCCCCATTTCGCGCCTCACACCTCCCACACCTCCTCCACAGAACGAGGGAGGGTGGGAGATGGAATGAAGGCAAGCTACAGGCCTCCACACACTAGCCCCGTTTGTTTGCACCCCTGAGGCTGGAACAGCCCGCCCAGCTCTTTCACTGGGCAGAGGTTCAGGCCCCTGCTCTGAACAAGCCCCACGCATTTGTCTTCATCAAGACCTCGACTTGCCAGAGCAAAGTACATCTTACCTGAGTTCTCTGAGGCGGCAGGAGATCCCCACCCCGCACTTTTAGGAGAGAACTCACTCTCACAACACATGGGTAGCTGCGACAATACAAAGAAAATCTAGGCCCAGTGCCTTCTATTTTAAAATGCCTATTGTGCCTGACTTCCCTGACTGTAGGACTAAAATCTAGGTGTTCAGCGCCTCGCTTGTGCCCACACACTGAGCCATGCTACCCGCCTGACTCCCAGCTTTGGCTGTCTGAGCAGCAGGCCAGCAACGTGGAAAAGAGGGTGGGATTGCATCCGCATGGGCGGAGGCCTGAGCACGAGTACACTGTGTGCTTACTCTCAAGGTAGGCAGTGGGCCTGTTCCCTCATCTGTAAAATGGACACAGTCCCTATCACCCACGGTCAATACTTGGATTAATGCAAGAGGAGGGTCGTGGCACGTAGGAGGAGCTCCAGAGGTGCCGGCTTTCTCTCCGCACTGGTGGCCCCGCTTACCAAGGCGGCTCTGAGTCCTCAGGGGACTCTGGACTCAGGGTGCTGGCAGAGCTCGTTGAGCCCTCCCCAGACACTGGTGGCTGTCATTATGGTGTAGGACAGTGGCTATAATGTCCCCTGTGCGCTGTCTCTGCTTGTTTTGCCAACTCACGGCCACCCCAGCTCAGATCAACTGGGCTCCAGATTCCGAGGAGGGATTTAACCCAGACAATACCAGGCCCAAGGCTCGGCCCAGACCATGTCAGAGTCAGGGGGAGGAGATGGGGCTCTCGGAGTCGCTCCAACACTCCCCTCTCCTGAGGTCGGCCATAGCCTGCTCCCTGTCAGGGAGGGTCCGTGAAATCACTGTGTCGAATGAAAACCAAACGCCCTCCCGATGTTCCTGTAACTGGACCATGTTTATAAGCTGGGGCCTCCTGTGAGCAGGCAGCCAACCCCTTCCGGGAGGGTGGGGCGGGTTCCCAAGAGCCCGGGTGGGCCCTCCCCAGAGGGATGGCTTTGCCACTGACCACTATGTGGCTCAGGATGGCCATGGGAGCTCTGTGGGCTGGCCCACCATCTGGCAACTAGGGCTGAACAGAGTATTTGTGTCCTAGACGGCTGGGAGGGTGCCGAGTAGGAGCTGATGGTGGAGGCTGTATAAGAGTTCGAGCCCTCCATGTCCCTGTTGGATGAGTACCAATCATCAGGGGGTACTAAGCCCCCTTGCCACCCGAACCCCTATGCTCCCTCTGCAGTTGGGGTTACAAATGACCCCAATATGGAGCTCCTCCCCAGTGGCCCACCTCTCCTGCCCCTCTTCCCATGACTCTGACTCAGTCAATGGACGTGGCGAATGGCCTCAGCCCCCAGCTCCCGCTGACCCCCTACCCAGAATTCTTTCTCCAGTCCCTCTGCCCACTAAGCTGTCCTTTAAGTGGCTAGCTCAAGCTCATTGTCTTCCTAGTGCCACCTGCCCTGGGATGGGTCCTGCTATGCATGTTAGACTCCCAGGCTGCTGAGGGTTCTGATCCTATAATACAGAAAAGGGGCGGCCTCAGATGGACTGGGGAGGTCCTGAAGATCGAGAGCCTGAGGGAAACTTCTGCCTTGTATCAGAAAAGCAGATCAGATTACCCACTCACTTTTCTACTTTGTCTTATAGACTAGGTTTCAGAGAGCACCTGCTTAAAGGGCATGAGCACCTCAAGAGGGCAGGGCTGACCTCCCTCTGCCAGACAGGCTGGCCACACCACGTGAAAATACATGGTCAGGGAGGAGAGGTCTGGACTGGGACAGACAGCACCAGGGAGGCCCAGGCCAGGCTGGTCCCTTTCTGGAAACAGGTGAGTCCGTGGTGGATGTTCCTGCTGACCCCTCTCACCTCTGGATGAATTCTAGGCTCTTGGGCGTACCTCTACCCTACCTCACTGCCAACCCCCAGCGTCCCAGGAAAGACTACAGTCCCTAGCTTCAGCTACACCGTTGGAACCCACCCAGGGCACCCGGTACCACTCTGTTGCCTTCTCCTGCTAAGCTGTGAGGGCTGCTCCTCTGGATGCCTTCTGGAAAGGCCCCCAGTCTGCATTTGCCTGCTTGTCTTTGCAGAGCTTTCTCTCCCAGCTGTGAGTTCCTTGGGGGGAGGGGAGCTGTAAGGCACTCACCACCCAGCCCCAGGCCCAAGCAGGGTCTGGCACATGTATTTCCTCAACCTTTACCTGAGCCTGTTGGTTCGGTCCCTATCCTCACAGGCTCACACCCAGTAACTACCAGGAGAACAGACCAGAACATCAGAAGTTAACAAGTGCTTTGGCTTTGCTAGGTGTCTGTTCTCGTCTAAACATGCCTCTCGCATTAGGCCCTCTAGCCGCAGCAACTCTATGCATTGCTCCGTTTAGAAATGAGGAAACTGAGGCCTAGAGAAATGAAGTCATCTGCCCAAGAACACACAGCTAAGTAAGCAGAGGAGCTGGACTCCTGATGGGCTTAGGTTTGAGAATGTGTGTTCTCACCATTTGGCAACAGTGCACCTCTCAGGTGTCCGTAAAGAAAGAGCAGCGTGCCTTGAGTGCAAGGACTGTGAGGTACAACTGACCCAGCCAAGGAGGGGGCCTCTGGGTGGTGTTTTAAGCTGATCTGAAGGAGATACACAAGGAAGCCACGGGAAGGAAAGGGGACAGCACTGTGGGCAGAGGGAATGGTGTGTGCAAAGGCCCGGGGAAGAAGGGAAGAGGCTGAAGCTTGGGAGGAAGTGACTTAAAGCTGGTGTGGTAGCACGGGAGAGTGAGACGCCTGGTAGGGCCGGCCACAAGAAGCCATGGGGGTCAACATGGGCCTCTGTGGATTCTGAATGAATGAACGAATGAATGATGGGAGTGAATAAACACTTACAGCAAGCCAGGGAGAGAGCTGTGGAAACAAGGGGTCACAACATGCTCTCCCAGATCCCTTCTCGGGGACAACGACCACTCTGGCTGTCGCCATTGAAGGTCACTGTGAACTTAACCCAACTCCAGGGAGTATAACTACCACCCCACATGTGGGTGGGTGGACTGTGGCTGAGCTCCTGAGGGCAGCCAGGCCCAGGCACGGGCAGCAGGAGCTGGGAAAGCGGTAGGCTTCCAGACCTGGCAGGCAGCCACCCGAGATGCTGACCCTCTGCCCCGTGGGTCAGACCGACGGATGTGGTGCAGAGGCTGGGAGTGCAGGGTCCCACTGAGGCTTTGAAGGGGCTCCAGAGGAGGAGTGGAGGGGGGAACGTAGAGGAATTCTGTCTAAGACAAAGGACCAGTGCTTTGCTCATTGCCCCCGAGTGACCCCCTGTGCTAGCAATTTCTAGTGCTGAGCGGAACAGGGAGGGGAGAATGTGGGAGTGTCCACTCAAATGACTTCGGGCAGTCTGAGGGGGGCCCAGGTCCTGGGGAAATAGTTGTGGGGGGGGGGAGAGCTCTGTGTCCTCTTAGGCTGGGTTGATGCAGAGCCTCCTGCCTCCCAGATCTACCACATTCCCGCCTACCTCCCAGCCACCTGACCCACACACTGTACTCGAGCCCCAGGTCTCTGCCCCTGATCTTCTTTAGATCCAGACAGTTAGCTCGGTGCCTCCCCCGACCCCACAGCTGGAAAAGGCCAGCCAAGACCATTTCTTCCAGGGAGTCCTCTGCGCTGTGTGGACGAGTCCTACAAGAGCCCTGGACAGGGACAGGAGGAGGTGGAGGGCGGCCTCATGCCAGCTTCATGACTCTCGGAGCCTTCACGGCCATGTCTACAGAATGAGAGCCATGGTCCTCCCTGTGTGGGCAGTGGAAAGGTAGCACTGAGCCCGGGCCTCCATCTCTGCCCCACTCAGCCAACAGAGGTTTCAGTGGTATAGGCAGGGCCCCATCTGGCCTGGACCACGCAGAAGTGATTCAGAACTGCCCTCCATTCCCACCCTGGAGTTGAAACAAGGAGAAGACCAATGACTGTCTCAAATGCAAGCTGGGACAGACATGGTCACATGTCTGGCGACACAGCACCTTCCTTTCAGTCACTTTTTTAAAAAAAATTATTTATTAGACAGAGAAAAAGAGAGACAGTGAAAGAGGGAACACAAGCAGGGTGAATGGAGAGGGAAAGCCCGATTCAGGGCTTGATCCCAGGACCCTGGGATCAACCCTGGGATCATGACCTGAGCCGAAGGCAGACGCCTAATGACTGAGCCACCCAGGCATCCCCCTTTCAGTCACTTACTTCCTTTTCTTAAAGACTAGCTACAACAGTGAGAACTGCCAGGATATGGGGGGGAAGGTCAGAGCTGCTCTGCCTCTTTCCTAGGCGGAACCAGTGGCAGAGGGAAGGGTAAAGGGTGCCCAGAAGAGAGGCTGTCAGGGGGCTGCCAACGGCTGCAGAAAGAACACCCATGGCCTGGCCTCTGCTCACAGCCCCCACAAAGCCTGCCACCCTCTGAAATCATGGTGCCACGTGCCATCACACAGCTCTTCCTGTGAGTCTCAGCGGTCACCAGGTCCCACATTCAGCTGCCTATGTGGCTAGGGGAAGAGAAGTGAGCTGGGGGCTGCAGGGGACGGGCGGGCATGTCTGATGGCTCATTCATTCACGGGGACATGTGCAGAAGGGACAGAGCACCCTGCCTTCTGTTCATCTGCACTCCTTCTCTCCCTGCTGTAAATTTCTCCTGCCCTGTAAAGGCCACCTGAGCCCCTCGTCACCATCAAAACTCCTGGATGACTCACCCAGGGTTTCCCAAATCTCCTTCCACATCACTACTTTTGCACCACCTTCTTTAACTTAATAATTCTTTAAATCAACTCATTAATTCAATCACAAAACGTTATAGGCTACCATCAGTGGAAACCCAGTATCCCCTGCCCCCGCAAAACACAGGTGAAAACCGACACATGACGAGCGACACTCTTTGTCAACTTGTTTGCACGCCATCTTGAATCCTCTTGCACACCCCAGGGAGGACCTGCGCCGCAGGCTAGGGGTACCGCTGCCTGAGTTGTCTCCTGGGCGTTCCTTCCTTGGACTGACATGCCTGCCGGGCCATGGCCCCAGGCCTCAGCCTTCTTGTCTCCTGGCCCTCTGTCTAGCCGTGGCTGGGGGTTGGGAGCCCTGGGTTCAAGGCTAGGCTTGGAGCTTGGCTGTGACCCTGCATGAGACTGACTCTCCTGACTTCCAAGGTTGGCCAATAACTTTGGCAGAAAGGGACTCAAAGCTACCAAGGCAGCATGTGTGGGGGACACAGGCCATACCGTAGGGGGACTGGCACGTGGCAGGGTGCACTGAGCCTTCTTGTTTTGAGAATGTCCCATACACTTCTATGTCTGAAGTCACATTTGGCTTTCTGGGGGTCTAGTGTGGCCCCTAGAGGTCCTTTCAAAATTGTGGGTAGGCAGCATGGGGGTGTTGGGAGGCCTAGGACCTTGCCTTGGCTTTGATGCTGTGTGCCCTGCAGCACCCTCAGTTGTTTCCTCTGTGAAATGGGATAATATTGCCTTCCTCACCAGACTGTGGGGAAGGTTAAGAAAATCCCAGGTGCACTCATACCAACAGCTGCTGGGGGAGTGGCCGTTGAGGGAAGGAGTGGAAGCTCTATTCTCCAGACACTGCCCCTTGACGAGTTCTTGACCTTGGACACACACCCTCTCTGGCATCAGCTGCAGGCACAGGGGCCTCCAGCTGCCTTGGGTCCTAGACCCTCGACTCCTTCCCAGTGTGTGTGCGTGTGTGTGTGTGCGCGTGCACGTGAGGCTTCTTCAGCCTCCTGTCAAAGACTCTTCACGGACTCACCATCCATCAGGGGGATCCCTGACTTCTTCCGGTATTGAGGCATCCCATGCCCCATGCAGTCCCCACTCCACAGTCCATGTGCTTTGGGCAACACAAGTGTCCTCCCTCCATGGCTCTTTCTGCCTGGAACTTCCTTCCCCAGACCATCACTTCCACCCTCCTTCAAGGCTGAGCTTAGTGTCACCTCCTCCAAGAAGGCTTCCCCTTGAGCTAGCCCGGTGACTGCTTCTCTCTATGCCCGTACACAGAGGCCCCTGGGCCCTGCTTCCTGGGGCTCACTCACACTCTCATCAGAGATCACAGGGAAAAATGCCAGCCTGAGAGCAGAAACCAGCCTCCACAGATCTCTGAAATATTTGAATGACTCCCTCACCTTCAAACTTGGTACACCTGACATGCAACTCTGAATTTCTGGTTTGTCTGGAAAAGCCAGAGGACCTGTCCTCCTGTTGTCACCCTGCAGCAGCGGGGCGTGGCAGGCCTGCCTGCACTGGGGGCCCCCTAGCTACTCTGTCTCCCTGCCCAGCACTGCTTCTTTCACCTGAGACTGGCTCCCCTTATTTCTGTGACCGACCTGTGCCCTGGAGGCCCCCGAATTGGCAATCCAGCAGGATAAGCCTTGGAGCCTGAGCTCCCCCACCCCTGACCTGCAGCCCCAGGACTTCCGGCCCAAGTTCTGACTAATGCCATGTGGTGGTGTGAAAGGCCTTTGCTGGCTCTCTCATTCTTGTTCTCCCCCAGCAACTGCGTGTGATGGCTAGAGCTCAGGCCGTATACTCGGGCTGCCGGGACCCATGCCCCAGTGTGGGGTCAGATTAGCTGTGTGGCTTCATGCAAGACACTGGACTCTCTCTATGCCTCAGTGTCCTCATCTGAAAAGTGGGGATAGTACCAGAACTCACACTCCAGGGTGGCTGTGAGGCTAGGCGAGTTACTAGAATGTAAAGCACTTGGATGGCATCCAGCACAAAGCGAAGTCTGAACGATAGTCATCATTTTTATTCTTATACCTCAAACATGACCACCCTGGCATCTACCACATACCATTCATTCCGTCCAGGGCACAAACCTCTTTTGAGTACTTACTACACCCCAGACTCTGTTCCAGGTGTGGGGGACACAGCGGTGAATAGCCTATGTTCGCGAGGGGGACAGGCTTGTGCAACCAACACATAAACGAAGGAGCACATTTCAGACACCGCTGTGAAACAAGCACACCAAGGCAGAGAGGCACGGCCCGGGTGGGGGTGCTGTTCTGGATGGGTGCTTGGGAAGGCTGGTCTGAGGCCCAGAGGACCAGGAGGTGCTGGCTGCGAACACTGGATGGGGGAGCTAGTGCGGGCTTTGCTCAGGACCTCGTGGGGCAGAAAGGAGGCTGGTGTGGTGGGAGGAGGGGGCTGTGAGGAGGTGGGGGCTGGGGGCTGGGCACAGAGCACCCTCACCAGCCATGGCAGCTGCCCCTCTGAGAGCAGAAGCAGGCGGGGTCCACCTGCCCCCTCTGCCGGCAGCCATGAGCTGGGCCTGGTGCCCCCCCAGCACGAGGCTGGGGAGGAGTGTGGGGCAGGAGATGGTGTGGGGGGAGGGGGATGAGGAGTTATTTTTTCTTCACTCTTTCTCTCCCTCTTTGCTCTTTTTTGTTAGGTTCATCGTAGTACGGCTATGAGGACAGGGAGGGAGAAAGGGCAAGAGTTGAGAGTGGCAGGAATTTATGAGCTCAGAGTGCAGGCTGCCTTTGGTAGGGGTTGGGGGGAAGGGGGCTCCTTTTGCCAAAACAATATTTAATTTTTTTTTAAAGGCCGCTACAAAGCCATGATTAAGCTCAGGGCCCTAAAACAAGCCCATAAAATCGAAAAATATTTATCTGGAAGGGTGGCAAGTCCAATAAAAGTTTTATGAATGTTTTATAACTGCCCTGTCAGGAAGCTGGCCTCTCACTCACCTCCCTTCTGTGAAAAAAAAAACCATGCTCACACATGCTCACGGGCACAGATGCACACTCATGGGCACAGATGCGCACTCACACCTGTGGGCATGCAGAATCAGACATGTCTGCACATGCGCACAGCCCACACAAGGCCCTGCTGCTCCATGTTCCCTCGGGTGGGAATGGGGCATGGGAGTGGGGGGCAGGTAGTACTGTCTCCCTCGGAGCTGGTACCAGTCACAGTTGGTACCAGTGCTCACCAGCTGGTACCAGTGTGGCCTGATCACAGCTGCTAGCATCTCAGCTCTGGGCACGCATCTCAGCTCTGGGTGCGCTGCCTCACCCTCAGCTGTGTGTTCTGGCTCCCAGCTACAGTGTCTACCCTCGGCAGGCGCAAAGCCTCAGGTCTAGCCTCCAGCTGGCACCCTGTTTCCCCAGGAGAGGCACCTCAAGGTCTGAGAGTTTGAAGGGTGCTTTCTGCTTTGAGGCCTTAGATTTTTTTTTTTCCGCGGCAACCCAGAGGGCTTACTGGGAGGCCAAAGACTGCCAGGGGCTTTATTCTTCATAACAATCTGGGAGCATGAGTGTTAGTACCCCTGGGAAGTGACCCCACAGAGACAAATGCTCAGGCCTATCTCTAATGGCTTCTCCCATCCTGACGCTGTGGACCAAGTCCACACCAGGCCCTGGCGTGAGTTTAGTGTGCCAACCACTCTCCCTGCATCTCCCACAGCTCACTCCTCCTCCTGGGCCCAGTCAACCGGACCTTTTAGCTCTGCTGTTCATTGCCTTTCCTACCTCAGGGCCTTTGCATAAACCCGCTTGCTATAACGCTACAGCTAAAGTCCTCTGGGTTTCATCGAAGCCCCGTGAAATTGCCCTTTTCCTATCAGACCAGCTCTCTTCCTCTGTGGTGCCCATCTGTCCAGGAGCATGGGCTACCTCAGGGCCATCTGGCCACCCCTTTGAGCTCTGGAAAGGCAGGCACAGAACGATTTCTCTTGCCATCGAGTCCCCAGCTTGAGCCAAAGGTGTAGCACAAAAGAGGTGAACAACACTGAATGAGCAAGCCTTGGGACTCAAGAGCCTGGAGGGGCAATGCACATGGCTCCCCCGAGAGCCCCACTGATCCTGGATGGGCTGCTAGAGGCCATGTCCGACATGGCTTGGGCCTCAGGTCAGAGCCTGGCCTTGCCCAAACCAGCTCTTGCCTCAGGGAAACTGCAGAGCCTGGCTCCTGTGGCCAGTCTGCAGCCACCAGCAATGCCCTTCCTAACAGCAATGAAGATGAGTGCTCAGTGGAGGGCCAGCTACAGGCCTGGCTCAGACAGGTGCTTCCAGACCCCAGCTCACCTCATCGGCACACACTTCCCTTCTTTTAGGTAATGCGATGGGTTCTAGCTCTATGAAGCAGCCACCCAGAAGGCTTAGGAACCCACAGAGATCTGACCTCAAGTTATAGATGGGAAATGGCCTTTGGCTTAAATCAGATGGAGCAAACCAGGAGCCCAATCTCCAACTGCATGCCCAGGTTTCCCTTCACCTCTAAGAGCTGATGAGAACTCCCAGTTCTGCTCGCCTGGGGAGGCTGGAGGGATTCCCACAAAGGCCTGATATTTAGGGCCAACCTTGGGCTTCCAAGAAACTAGGCCAACCTGACCATCTGGGGAGAAAGCTGCGCCAAAAACCCAGTGATTGCCTCCTTCAGTGCCAAGAAGTGGCAAGTGGGGTAGGGCATGGGCTGGTGGAGTGAGGGCAGAGGGGAGGCCGGCAGGCCCTCGTGCCACCCATGGCCGCATGCACTCTAGGACCAGACAACCGCGCTTCCCTGGACCTCCCTACAGAAAAGCTCTGATGCTACTCAGCAGCGGGGAAGATGGAAACAGCCCATCTGTCCAAGACAGGTGACAGGTGCACTTCCTGCCATGCATTCGGACTGCGGGATAACACAGAGCAGTCAGACAAGTCCCCGAGAATTGCGGGCTCTGTCAACACTAGGTTCAGTGCGAGACCACACAGGTGAGAACTTTAAACACCCAGAGACCATGGACGCTGTTTGGACACAAACACGTGGAGGCAGACCATGAAGACGCATGTGGGCATGAGGTCCCCATCTGAGGGGGGTGCGAGGGCTTTCGCTTTAGTGGAACTGTTCTAGTTCTTAAAAAAAAGAGCGGGAGACTGTGAGAGATTTGAAGCATGGGATAGACATTCACATCTGTTTGATCTTGCTGGTTTCAGGGCTCTCCATTTTATTCTGTATGGCCCAAGTTTTTCAGGGTTACAATGTTTTTTTTGTTTGTTTGTTTACAGAAAATCGAATACTGATGAAAAGGAGAAAAGACTCAGGGATGTGAGCTGTGAGGTTCTGGGCTGTGCTCTGGGCCACCCCTGCCTAGCCACTTGCTCCTCGGACCTCACCTTATTCATGTGTCCACTGGGGAGAGTGAGGCCAGCCTCAGACAGCTGTCCCCAGAACCGACTGGGCACAGGTGAGTGGTGTGAAGCGACAGTGACAGAGTCAAGCTGAGCATTTGGCACTGGCTGCCACACGAGCCATTCCCCCCTGGCTCCATGCACACTGGGCCCGAGGAGCGCCAGTGGCCACGAGACCTGTTCTCATCCTAATGAAACGGGGCAGTGTCGAAGCTGCTATGGGGACAGCTGGTGACTCCACCTCACCTGCGGTCAGGGCAGGGTTCCTAGAGGAAGCTCTAGGACCCCAAGAGACTGCCTCAGTCCTCAGTTTCCCTTTTGTTCGTGAACACCCTTCTAAATGGGTCCCCAGCCACAGGCCTCTGTGTGCAGCCGGGGCACGTAACCCAGAGGGACCTCTTCCTGGGGGCCCCATTCTTACTGTGGCCACAGTGAGAAGCCCCCATGGGGAGGACATGGGACCATGCCCAGGGCGAGGCTGGCCAGCAGATGGTTCCTGTCCACTATGCTGTGTTTATGTTAATTGCAGATATTTTTAACGTATTGTGTTACTTCATCCATCTTTGTGAACGGTCCGTCTTGTAAAACTCTTTTCATGATGTTATTTTTCCTTGCCTATCTTCATCATCTACAATTATTTATAATATCATTGTCTTTGTTTCAAACACTGGGTATAAACATTGTTGTAACAGTTCTTCGATGGGGTTCATATAATTTTTACAATTGCTTTGAAATGCTTCAATGGCCAAAGGGGGAGAAGGCTGGTCACTGGTTTTGGGGGAAAAAAGACACCCCAAAGTGCTCTCTGCTCTTGGTGAAAGGTCCTCCTCCGTCAGGATGGCTTCCAGAAGAGGTTGGCCCTCGTCAGGGGCAGTCCCACTTAGAAAGTGGGGGGGTTGGCAGCAGCTAGCTTGCCGCAGGGCTTGGGTTTCAGCTTCCCCACAGACATGGGGCAAGATCCACAAAGGCCACCGTCGGGCTAAGACGCCAGTGAGGAAGATGGATGGCTTGTTTTCATTTTTATAGGGAGTTTCTGAAGCCTCCGCTCTCACCCCTCAACTCTCCTCAACTCTCTCTTCTCCCAGCCCATTGCTTTCCAGTGTTCCTGGCCGGTGGGCCTGCTGTGTGGAGCACGACCTGGTGGAGTGCCTGAGACTGGGGCAGAGCCCACCCTCCCCTCAGGGTCACTGGGGCTGTCCACAGCTGCCCCGATGAAGTTGGCCTTGGACCCCACCCCCCTGTGGGGCTGAAGTAGGGAGAGCTGGGGACAGTCCAGTCTATGGGGGATTCAGCTATCAGTTGGACCAGCAGCTGGCCTGGATGGAGCTCGGGACACAGGAGGCTGCCTGAACCTCTTGCCCCGTGCCTGCTTTGCCATGCTTGCTGTGTACTCTCCGGGCTCCCACGGGAAGTCTGCTAGCCCCCTTGGAGGAGCAGCAACCACCATCTTCCTTGTCCAACACCCTCAGTGGCTTTCTAGTGCCTTGCAGTGAGCCCCAGGCATCCCACCCCCTTCCAGCCTCACACCAAGCCCCCCCGCCTGCCTCTGTGCCTCCTAACTGGCTGGGTGTGCCAGCCTGCCTCTTCCCTCAGGTGGTGCAGGACTCTGGGATGTACAGATGCAGAGATCTAACACAGACCCTGCCCTCAGGGGGTTCACAGGTGGTCCCAGAGTCTAGCAAAGGGCGATTTATCCTTTAAGGGCTCAGGGAAGCCCCCGGCCCCAAGTCCTTGGCTCCCTCCTGCACTGTCTCAGACTGATCTCCTTCAGGGCCCTGGCCAGAAGGGTAATGAAGCTGCCTATCAATGACGCAGATGACCTTCGTGGGGACTGAGCAGCTGAGAACAGAGCCTGAGCCAAGCCAAAGGATTTGCTTTGGGTGAGAGAGACCTCTGGACCAGAGATGTGGGTGCCATGGTGGAAGACGGGCTGTCTGTCCGGGCAGATGGTTGTACAGACCCCAGCAGGGACAGAGTCAACACTCTGGGGATCTGAAGGTCAGAATCTAAGAGGTACTCAGTCCCCAGGGTAGGAGGCCAAAGTAGAGAATTCTGGCAAATCTTAGTAAGCACGCCAGGCTGTAAATTGCACCTGCTTCTCCTCCACCTTCTTTTCTAGATCTCTTTAAAGAAACCTAGATACGGCAAAATAGTTACCAAAGAAATGTAAATGAAAACACTGAGATGCCATTTTCCATATGTCAAAATAGCAAGGATAAATAACCTGGGGGGCAGCTGTGCTGGTGCGGGTGGTAAAAACAGAGGGACGCCTTCACACGGGACCGACAGGAGTATAGAATGACCACTTTTGAAAATCACTCTGCGCCACTTTTGAAAATTCAAAATTTGAATTTGAAATCAAAGTGATTTATTGAAAATCACTCTGCCAGGAACTTTCCAGAACATTTTAAATGTTTACAGACAGTATTTTCTTTTTAAAATCAGAACTTCTGAGAATCCATCTTAAGGGAAACACCCTATATTTAAAGACAGATTTACAAAGGTGTGGCCAGCAATGCTTATGGTCAAGCAGCTGTCAACACCTGAATGTGTGACAGATGTGTGGGTAACGTGTGGTCCTGCTCAGGGCGGTGGCGGGGAGGTGGCACTGAGCATGATATATGCTTGTACGTTTTACTGTGCACTTAGATCCTGGTGCATCCCACACTGGGCACACCTGCTATCCTGAGTCTCTGGAGGAGGGAACCAACGCCTGGAGATGTTCAGTCACTTCCCTGAGGTTACAGAAGTGGTTAAGTGAAGGTGCTGGATTGTGGCCCAAGCTCTGGTCTGAGGCCAGGACCCAGGCTCTTGGCCAGTGCACTGCTCAACCCCCTGCAGATTACAGAGTAAAACACAACAACAGGGAATAAAACTTGCATGAGTATTGATCGGAAAGAACAGGAATACAAAATCATAGACATATCATCTTGACTACATAAAAAGCAGCCTTTGGGGACGCCTGGGTGGCTCAGTTGGTTAAGCGGCTGCCTTCGGCTCAGGTCATGATCCCAGCGTCCTGGGATCGAGTCCCACATTGGGCTCCTTGCTCGGCAGGGAGCCTGCTTCTCCCTCTGCCTCTGCCTGCCATTCTGTCTGCCTGTGCTCGCTCGCTCTCCCCACACCCTGATAAATGGATAAAATCTTTAAAAAAAAAAAAAAAAAAAAAGCAGCCTTTGCAGAGTAAAGGCAGAGGAAACCAAGTGAAAATATTAATGATGGGACTATGGGAGACCTGTTTCCCTTCTTTTTAATTTTCTTTAAACGTGACTTCCCTCAATGAATAGCACTATTACTTTTAAGTTAAAAAAAAAAATACGCCATGATTTTATTTCAAACCACCTAAAACATCTCATTTGGAAACACTGTGTGTGGGATGGCATGTCTCTGCTGGGACAGGAGGAGGCCTGCAGGGTGGTCTAGGGCCAGAACAATCTCCTATACCCACTATGGATTCTAAGGGGGAAATTCTGTCCTGTTTCTCAAGAGTCACAAATATTGCCTGGTCTGCTGAAGACTTCTGAGACCCTAAGATTAGGCAAACTGGCAGACTGTGATAGCCTCGTGGCTTCTCCACCTCATAAGTCAGGGCTGATGAGCATAAACGGCATTATCATTGCAATTGGGCCGGTCACTGCGATAGGAAGAGGGAAGGTTTGCAAAAGCTGAGGGGACATGGTTCTTTCAAAGCCCACTGTGTATGGACCTGACAAAACAGAGCTCAGTTGGAGCTTCCTGGACGGGGCACTGGGGACACAGGGACTCAGCTGGGGCCCTCAGCCTGGGGGAGGCACCCAGGGAGACAGGGAAGAGGCCACAGCAGTCGAGGGGCTCAGGGAAAGCTAAAAGGGCCCTGTGAAGGGTACCTTTCACTCTCCCGAGGCTAAGCAGAGGTCAGGGGTGAGGGGAAGGCCACTCCAGCACAAGGACAGCCTGGCACTGTCACCTGGCATACCCGCTTGCAGCGAATACTTATTTCTGCTGCTTTTTGCAGCAGCCCCTGGTCTTCCTTGGGGAAGCAGGGGCCACCCTGAGACCAGGAGGGGCCATGACACAGGCTGGCCAGAGGGCATGTGCAGGCCTCTAGCCAGGGTGGTGGTTTGGGGATGGCCATGGGGCTCTACTTTGGTGGGACTACCAGGAAGAGAATCTGTCTCTCTCCTCACTAGACTTGCAGCTGGGAAGAGCACCCATGGGAGAGCCTACCTGGGGGCAGCCAACTGGGAGAGGGCAAGGCTGAGCCCGGGGAGCTAAGCCAGGCCTGGGACATAGCACCACCGCTGGACTTTTTCAGGCACATGGGTCAATGAATTAAGGTCCCGTTACCTGCAACGGAGACTTCAGCCAGTCCATTTCTCAGTTCCGTCCAGGTGACTGTCTAGAGCACCACCAGCCTGCTCACTCACCCCATGGACAAAGACAGGCAAGATAAAGACCTCCCCCTTGACCTGCTCCCTGTACAGCAGGGTGCCAGGGTGGACGCAGCTAGGATCCAGAGCTGACTGTGAGGTAAGGGGACCGTGGCCCTGCAGGAGGATGGCGGGGATGGCAGACTGGAAGCGGCACCCGAGCTGAGCCCAGGGGACCCTGCGCAGACAGCAGAATGAGGGACAGCCACTGCGGGTCCAATGAAAGGCTGGAGGGTAGCCTATGGGCAAGACAGGGCAGGAGTGGAGGAGGAGGCTGGCAGGAGGCAGAGCAGGGAGAAGCAAATGCCATGTGAACGAGCCTGGACTCTGCGGGCACGGCTGCTTTCCATGTGCCAGTGCCTGACGTACCCCCATGACAAGTCAGGGGACTACAGGCCCGGGGCCAGTGAGCAGGGGTGACGGAAGCCACAGAAGTGAGCGCTCATCCAACAGCCAGATGCCAGAAGATGTCTGAAGAGTTAGTACATTTACTAATCTCCTGGGAATCACAAATACTAAACTTCACTGAACACAAATACTAAAGATCGTATTCTATGCTTGACTCCCCAAGGGACTGTCTCTCTGCCCCTGTGCAGAGGAAATGAAACTCAGATTCATTGGCCTTTAACAGGATCCAGGCACGTTATACACATTTTCTCACTTACCCATCACAACCCTGAAGGTGGAGAACGCTCCCCATTTTTATATAGAAAAACTGAGACCCAGGGCATTCCTTTAGCTGCCCCAGAGGGGTCAAGCCAAAACTGAAACTTCTGGAATTCACCTTGAGCCCTGAAATCAGGCCAGGTGGAGCAGGTGGATGAGAGGGGGAACTGTCAGAGGTGGAGAGTAGAGGGGAAGAGCAAAAACCCTGGAGCCGGACAGCCTGGATTCCAATCCCAGTGTTGGGGTTCCATGGTTGTCTGATTTGGGGCATGTTCTGTACCTCTGTGAGCTTCTGTTTCCTCCCTGGTAAAATGAAAACTTCAGTAACTGTTAATTTTATCATAGGATCTCCCTTCAGATTTGTGGTGAAGATTAAATGACACTGTTATAAGCAAAATATAGAACATGCATGGCACACAGTAATAATGATATTTAAGTGTTTTCCATGCATGCATTTAAAAATTCTTATACTAAATCAGAAACACTGAAGGACTTGCATATTTTGGCCGACTTCCGTCATGCCCGTTTGCCTTGTCTATACTGGGCCCCCACTCCCACCAGGCACTGGGATGGGATCTCCCTGAGTCGCCCCTCATCTCCTCATGCAAACTAATCTACGGGAGAGGGAGGAAGTGGCCACAGACAGAATGGCCAGACAGAAATGGTCCAGTGCCTGAAAATGTGAAAGTTCAAAGATGACTCCAGATGTTAGCTACAACGGGAAAAATCAGAGAATACGCAGGTCGTAACAGGAGGGAGAGGGGGAAGTAACTGTGGGCCAGTTACACAGCACAGCAGCACACAGCTTTCAGGAGCGAGGCCTAGGGCGGCTTATGCACCAACATGAAGGGCTTCTTACGACAGATGGCCCCTTGCTGGGGAAGACCGCCATGAGCCGCCTGAGCCATGCGGTACCACAAGCAGCAGCACTAGCCCTGCCTGGATCTCTCCTCCACAGCAACCTCTGAGCCAATTCTTCACACACACGGCTCCACGCTGTGCTCTCAGTGGCCCTCCTCCACAGAGGAGACACAAGCCTAGGGAGGCAGAGGAGCGACTCTGGGGTGTCTACAAGGAGTGCTTAAACTCTCATTCTTGACCCTGGGCTCTTTCTGCCCACACCAAATGAGACCTGAAGAAGTCCTAGATGGGAGAGGTAACCAGGAGTCTCCTGGGATACAACTGGGTGAGCAGACTCTAGGTGGCATTTTTTTTCCTCCAGATTCTTAAGCTTTCTCTCTGAGACCACGCAACTTTCATGAACGAGTGAGAACTTTAATACACATGGCATCTGGGTCTTTCTGGTTGCTCCCATCCAGAAGTGACCCAGCTGCTGCCAGAAGAAATTTCTGGAGATGGGCAGGCAGTGACTTCAACCTTTGAGCCATAATTAAACAAACATGAGGCCACAGGAGCCTCAGCTAGCAGCCGTAAGTCCCTGAGTCACTAGCAGGCAGCAGTGGCCCCCTGTGGCCCAGGGCTGAGCCCTGTGTGAGCCACCCATGGGGACAGGAGCTGCCTAAGTAAGCCAATGGCCACCTACAGCTCACCAAGTGCATTAGACTCAAGTGGTTGTGTGGCCTGGAGAGAGGGCCTCAGGGGAGAATGAGGGCAAAAGTGAGATGAGCCCCAAACGAAAAGCAACTTGGGTGCCAGGTTCTGTCTGTGCTCTGGCTGGCCTGGCTCTACACCCTGCTGTCTCCCGGTTCTCTCTGAGCATCAAGACTGGGCTTTGCGGTCAGACAATGTGGGGTCCAGATCTAGCTACCCTTCCGGTGCCCAGCTCTGTGACCTTGCAGGGCCCCATGGAGACATCTATACCACGGAGACCAAGCAAGACACTGGCGACCAAATCCCCAGTCTTGGGATGGCAATGGCCCATACTGGTGCGGTGACTAGTGTCGTGGTTGCTCTTCTCCCTGCCCTCCCCAGGCACACCTGCTGAGTGGAAGGAGCCCGGGGAAAGCTCAGCATTTGCTGGAGCAGCAGTCACAGCAGTGGCAGCGAGCCCTTAGCGAGCGGGGACCTCACAGGCACAATGCTGAGAGCCTGCGTGGATCACTTGCAGAAGCAATAGTTCCCAACTTGCAGAAGTGAATAGTTCCCAACTCCAAGGACTGTTGCAAAAAGCGCAATTGCACAGTTTACGGAAAGCATTGAGGACCCTACAGTCTGGCACACAGCAAGGGCCGAGGCTGTACTGGTCTGCACTATGCCTGGCCCTCTAGTCGCAGGCTTTTCAGTGCTCTAGCATTTGGCTGGGAAGGCCAGCCGCACCCCTTCGTTAATAACAATGATTACTGGGGCGCCTGGGTGGCTCAGTGGGTTAAAGCCTCTGCCTTCGGCTCGGGTCATGATCTCAGGGTCCTGGGATCGAGCCCCGCATCGGGCTCTCTGCTCCACAGGGAGCCTGCTTCCTCCTCTCTCTCTGCCTGCCTGTCTGCCTACTTGTGATCTCTGTCTGTCAAATAAATAAATAAAAAATCTTTAAAAAAAATAAAAGATTACCAAGGCGCTCTGAATGTGTGAAGTGTTTCGGTTAATGTGGCAGATTCAGAATATGGGAGAACTGGTGCACAAGGAGGTTCCTGTCACTCAGGAGTCCTTCAAGGTCTCGAGGTTTGGGGCACATGACCAGCTGTCACGGCAGTCCAGGCACTGGGGATTAAGACATGAGATCGGGCAGAACTGCCTGAGCTGATTGTTCTATGATAGGATATGGGGCTGGCTTCTGATTTCTGGGACTTTCTTTTGGGTATTTAAGACTTCTGGTTCTTTGTTATATTAAGGCTTTCTGGGGGTGACAGTACTTATTAGCCAGTCACAAAAGTTCCCTTGAGCACTGCCTGAAACATGACAGCAAATAATCTGTTGACTCTGATGATTTTACTTAGGCAGCATAAATTTGTATGGAAAAATATAAATTTCCTGCAAACCTCGCAAACCAGTAAAAAATTGGAGAGTTTTAGAGAGTGCTAAACATTCAACTTGGAAGAATCCAGGTAAAGGTGCTGTGATCCTGGCACATGTCAGGCTGGAGAAAGCCTCTCCTGCGGGAGGCCTAGGTGGAGTCTGTTCGGGATGCCCCCTGCTCACTCCTCCTTACTCTGAACCCAGCAGGTGCAGAGTTACTGCAGCCTGTCTGCCCTGCACCCTGTCCTGTTCTCCGGATCCTCACTGCCCCAGGCTTGGGGCCTTCCGTCTCTCACTCTCCAACCAGCTGCCTGGGAGAGCTTTCCCAGGTCCCTGCCTGTATACCAGCTGCTGTGGCTTCTACCATCTACTTAGATCAGTGGTTCTTAGAGGGGTGGAGGGTGATTTTGCCCTGCAGGAGACACGTGGGGTGGGATAGCATGGTGTCCTAGCAGCCCCCAGTGAGCAGAGGTCAGGGATGCCACTGAACATAGTACAAGTACAGGCCAGCCCGCACTACAGGGAATAACCCAGCCCCAAATGTCAGCAGTGCTGACATCGAGGAGGCCTGCCCTGACAAAGGCCAGATGCCAAGCATGGGTTTCTGGGCCTCAGGTCTGGGGACTGAAAGTGAGGAGCAAGAAGGGATCTCCAGGGGCTCAACTGTGGTTGGCGACGTGCAAGACTTTGCGGGATAAAAATTCCACTGCTTTAAAAAATCGTTCCAAAATCACCATTTTAAACACACCAAACTAAATGAACGAGTAACATATAATGCACTTAGAACAACGTCCCACACATCAGAAGAAGCGAGTATGCCATACTCCTTCTAGCCTCTGGGCATTAGTGTACTCTGTTCTCTGTGTCCTGAATGCTTTTCCTCCTTTTCTCTACCTGGGAAGATTCCTGCACCTTCAAGCCACCTCAAGATTCACTGTATCTGTGGAAACTCCCAGCCCACTCTGGAAAGGAGTAGTCCCCCCATCCTGCCTTCCCCATGGCAGGTAGAGCCCCTGTCACGCTTCCTAACTTTCTGTGGTCATCTCTGCCATAGTGCCCTCCTAGGGAAGGGCAGAAACCAGCTCCCTGTGTCCAGGGCTGCTGCTAGTCACAGGAGAGGGCCACGGCTGGAGCAAAGGTGGGAGGGAGACAGAGAGACAGACAGAGACAGATAGACAAAGACAGAGGACTATATGGGTGTTGGGAAGCAGCAGCTCTTTCCCACACAGGCCCTGGCTTAGCCTGCATGGGGCCGTGGGAAAGGGGCAGGACACTCCTGCATTGGGCCCCATAGAGCCAGCCTCACTGCTGCCAGACCAGGAGCTGAACCCTGACTTCCAAAGGGACTTCTTGGTGCCCTTCCTCCTGCAGGC
This sequence comes from Mustela nigripes, assembly GCF_022355385.1. NCBI lineage: Eukaryota > Metazoa > Chordata > Mammalia > Carnivora > Mustelidae > Mustela > Mustela nigripes. Next base: position 57,699,348 of record NC_081558.1, read on the forward strand.
CACAGCACAGCAGCTGTGTAGCTCTGAGCCCCCTTCACACCAGCCCCCTTCACACCAGCTATCTCTGGGCTGTGGGCTGTCTCTGTCTCTTCCTTGCTCCTGCTAACAACCACTGTACCAGCCATCACAGGTCTGTTCCCCATGATGGCTGACATCACCAGTGTCCCAGAGGATGCACTAAGAGGAATAGGAGAGCGCCTCTGTAGGGTTCCTTCCCAAAACACACCACCTGAATCTAGTCATGAAGAAAAATACCAGACTGACCCAAAGAGCGCACGTGGCTGGCAGGTCAGCTGGACTCTTTGAAAAGCCCTAGGAGGTACGACAGCCAAATGCAGGGTGTGAGCGTCCCCAGGATCCTCCGGCAGGGAAAAGTTTTAAAAGATATTATTGGGACAATTGGGGGAATCTGAAAGTGGGCTGTGTCTTAGACAGACTTTGAGTTTCTCGAGAGGGAATCATACTGTGGCTGTCTAGGATGCCTTTGTTCCCGGGGGCACGCGCTGACGTACGCCAGTGCCACAGGCATTCCACAGCTAATATTCCAATGGTTCAGTACACACACAGAAAACCAAGGTGAAAACACGTCAACAAGGATGAAATCCAAGGGAGTATGCGTATTCAACGAACTATTCTTCCAACTTCTCCATACACTTACAAGTATTTGAAAGGTTGCGTAGGGAAACCCTCAAAATAACCCATCTTACAGATGAAGACACTGAGGCCCTGAAAGGTCAGTAATATTCTAGCCAGGGTTCCAACTCAGGTCTGGCTGACTCCAGAGCTCTTGCTCTTTGAAGGTCCCCTGCTCCCGCCTCCTAGAGGGGGCAGGAAATGCCAAACGCGCACCAGCCTGAGCCCTGCCAGCATCTTTCAGTAAAAGCCAATCTGGACCTGGCAGGGGTCGCTCTGGAGGCAGCGGCTGAGAACGCTGATGAAGCCCCAAGGACAGGTCACTGAGGTTACCCAGGAATCTGTGCCAGAGTCTACAGTTGCCACGGGGTGGGGGGGTGGGGAGAGCACATTTTAAAGGAAAAGAAAACCAGTTTCATTTCAAACCCCAGAGGGAACACACAACTAATGGCCTATTGTGTGAGGGCCTATTTATGGGAACGCAACAATACCCACAACCTCAGACCTTCTGGGGCCCCTCCCTTTGGCACCAAGACGAGTTTTTGCTTTTTCTCTTTGCTGGGTTTCCAGATGCCTCTGCACGGAACGGTGACTATGAGACATGCCCACCTCTGTCTGGGGACTCCAGGGTCTGCTGGGCGGGTCATCTAGTTCCTCTGAGCCTCACTGGACCCTTCAGGGAAAGGGGACTGGGGCTGAAGGAGGAAGGAGAGGCAGCGCATCAGGGACCTGGCCCCAACAGAGGCTAGAAATGATGGCCCCAGGGAGAACAGGGAGATTTCATGTAAAAACCCAGATCCTCAGTCTCTCTTGCAAACTCTGGGAATCTGGGAAGATCTGATCACTCTGTGGCTGTGCTGCAGTCCAGCAACATTAACATGGAGTCAAGTGGTGTCTGTCCCTGGGATGGGGCAGTGTTAGCCTCACAGCCCCCACCTAGAAGGGCCTGTGTTTCTAGGCCTGGGTGCCAGCAATGGCAGGCAGATCAGGGCATCTCTGTACACTGGCCTAAGTCTCATGGCACCCCAATATTGGGTCACTAGAGCCACATTCATCCAGGGCAAACAGTAGCTCTGAAGGCAGTGAGCTGCAAATGCCCTCCCCACCGGGGCTTCTGTATCTAGAACTTGGACGGCTGATGCTTAAACGCTTCTTTCTTAAAAACACAAGGTGGAAAACTTCATCAATTCTCATTCATACAGGAGTCACTTCTGGCACCATCTGCCATAGCCCGCTACAGCTGGAGAAGGGAGCAGGGGCTGGGCTGAGTGGTGGCACTGTCCTGGCCCGGCTCAAGGGCAGCAAGGCCCTATGCACACACTTTAAATTGCATGAAACCTGAGCCAAGGCCAGTCCTGGAGGCCCCGTTCTCCCAGTTAATGGAAGGACGAGGGGCCACCAGGCCCACAGATGCAGGCCACTGGAGGTCCAGCTCTAACTCCCCTGTTACAGGCCCAGCTCTAACTCACCTGAAGTGCCAGCCAGCTCCCAGAAGGGCGGGCCCGTGGGAGAGCAGCCCGTGCTGGGCTGCCTCCCTTCCTGACCGGGTGAGGTGCTAGGACAAGGGAGTCTTCCCGTTACACTGGCTTTGTGGAGTGCCTGATAGAGAGCCAGGGGTATGGCTGGGCAGGTGACAGGCACAGTTCCAGCCCTGCTGCTGAGCTTGTCTTGGGGCCTCATTTCCAAGGCTTTGCCTCCCTTTCTGTATCATTTGGCAGAGACATAAGCAAGCAGCTGGTCCTGACTCCTGGACTCAGGGCTGAGGACAGGCCCAGGGCACCGCTGTCTTACAATGTCTGTGAGCTGGGCCTGTGGGAAGAGGCCAGGGCTCTGTCTTGCGGGGTTAAGAATGCACGCCGGGGGTCCAGGTACATGCCTGTGCCTACGCTCAAGGCCAGCAGGAATGCCTGGGCAGCAGGGCGGGAGAGCTACCTTTCTGCTGCATGCAGACCTGTGCCCATCCTTCTGGACGTGGTGAGAACACCTCTGTGACATCCTGAGTTGAGGTGGGGGGGGTGTGTGCCAAGAGCTGTGGAGTCAAGCCTACAGGTGAGGCACTTAGTGGGGACCCTGCATGGTCCCAAGGTTCCGCTCTAGGGGAGGCAGGAATGGCTTATAGGGAGCACAGCAGGGCTCACTCCATGAGCCAGGGCAGGCCCTTGAGGCCCTCGGTGGCCCTGGCTTGTGGACCTTCCTGTTGCAATCCTCAAAGGCATCTGAACACTCAGGCTTTTCCTTGTGGTTGGCCTGGGGAAGTCCACTGATGGGGTCTGCCTTCTGGTCCAGTATCTCCTCTGGGAAGCCTTTCTGGATTCCCATGCATGTGACACAGGCCTTACCATCACTGTGTACCGCTACAGACTTCTGCCTCCCTGCTTTCCCCGTGGCCCTCCTTGAACCATTCTCTTGAGGGTAGCCAGAGGCATCACTTAAAAATGCAAATTGAATCAAGTCAGACTTTCACTTGGGACCCGCCTCTGGCGGCTTCCCATAGACCCGAACTCCTCCTCCCGTGGTGCCTGGCCAAATCTCTGATGCCATCTCCCTGCATCTGCTCAGCTTGCTCATGCCCTTCAGGGGCAGACCCCTCACGGTCCCATGCGCCTTTGCATCTGCCTCGGACAGGCAAGCCTCAGCATCACCACAGGGTCCCTTCTGCTTGCCTAATGTCCAGGCCTCTAACACACATTTGTGCATGCAGCCTGGGGCCTGGGAAGACCATGTGTGTGGGTGGGAGCACAGTGGGGTGGGGCATGGCTCTTTGAGCCTCAGCTGTAACACGGGGGGGACAGTACTCCTTCCTAGGGTTGGCAGGAAGATCACCTTTCATATGCCGCATCAAGAGATCTCTGGCAATGGAAATCTGACATTACATCCCGCCATGGGCCCTCTAACAACTCCTCTCTGCCTTAGGGCAGAGATGAACAGCCTCCTGGGGTTTGCCAGACCCCACGTGGTGGCCCCTGCCTGCCCATGCCCCTACCCCCCATCCCTTGCCAGTTTCCTGGGCCCAGTTATTCCTGAAGATGCTGATATCTTCTGCCTCAGAGCTCCGCTTGGGCCCCTCCTTGCCGGGGACACTGCCTCTACACAGCTCAAAGGGCTCCCACTCACCCTCTGAGGCCCCATACTGTGCCACCACCATAGGAAGCTTTCGTGACCCCAGACTTCGTCAGTGTTGCTCTATGCTCTCCCAGCACCATACCCCTTCTTCCCTGCACAGCTTGGGGAGGGCTGCCAAATTACAAATGCTTGGGAGACCCATTCGTCTCCCAAATGCAATGGGCTGCATTGTGTCCCCCAGAATCACACCTTAAGGTCCTAACCCCATGCACCTCAGGATTTGACTGTATTTGGAGACAGGGTCTTTAAAGGGGTGATAAAGGTAAAATGAGGTCATAAGGGTACGGTTCTAATCCAATCTGATCGGTGTCCTTATGAGAAAAGGGAATTAGGATAGAGATATGCAGAGACATGCAGTCAGGTGAAGAGACAGGGAGAAGACCGCCATCAGCAAGCCAAGACGCAGGGCTGCTGAAGAAACCAGCCCCGCCAACACCTTGATCCCAGACTTCTAGCCTCGCGAACCGATACACTCAATGTTCTTATTTAAAGCCGCCCAGCCTGTGGTATTTAGGATAGCAGCCCAGAAGGCTCCCACACCTAACCACACCGCAAACCTCATGAGAAAGGGGTCACACGGGTTTTTTGTCACTGGGGTCCTTTGAGAGCCTGGCACAGGGATGACACATAAGAGGGGCTCAAACACTCATCGCTGAATAGATGAACGAGCGACTGTGAACTCCCAGAGCAGATCCGTGTGCCCAGAGCCCAGCACTGCTGCTGGGGCAGAGAAGGTAAGAGTAAAGAACCAGACAGAGGAGGTGTGCGCTCATGCCAGGTGACTGCGCATCCCACCTGGCCAGCCATCTCTGAACTCGGTTGGTGAGGTGTGCTGTGGCTCAGTGTTGCTCTGGCCACTGGTGCATTCGGCCCCAGGCCTCCTCCTCCACCTCCTCCTGCCATTTGACCTCAGGCAAGCCGCATGGGCTCCATACTGGTCTGGGTCCCTCCGTAAAATGCAGGTGCAGCCGGGCCTGCCTCCCTGGGCTCAGCAGCCAGCAGAGGATGGGGCAGTCTATCGACATGGGGCATGCTTCCTGGTGCAGAGCGACAGACCAGCCACTGTCTGTGCCACTGCCGGAATCTTCCCCACCGTGCAGCCTACCTGCCATCTGTCTGGATGGCTACTATCCCTGCTGCGGGTCCTCAGGCCCCACTCCCTCTGGCTGTTGGCCCATCCAGCTTCAGACACCACCCTAGACAGTTCTTAGAAGCCATGTGTCTAGTGTTTCACAAGTCACCTGAACAGGCCAAGGGGGACACCTGGGATTCTGCATTCATTGGAAGGGAAATGTATAATCCTTGCTTTTGACCAAGTGCAAAGTGCATTCCAGGGTCAATAAACGGGAGGGGTCCTGGCAGCCGAGCCAATCTCAGCTTGAAAGATGGTAACTCTCCTTGTCCTGCTGTCGGGTCAGGGACCCCTCAGTAGGCATGTGGGACCCCAGGTAAGGGCAGGTGCCTGGTGGGTGAAAGCAACACACAACCCTAGCTACCAAAGCCCCTGTCACTGGCCAGATACTGCAGGCCAAGTTTAGTGATCTAATTCCCACTCCCTGTTTGGAAATCAGAATCACTCCTGGTGTTAGCAGGAGTGAAGCTCCAGGTGGGGATGGCCGGCCCTCCCCCACAGGGGCTGCCTGTCTCTGCAGGCCAGGCCCTGTGCTGTACCAAGGGACCCTTCCAGCCCTGGCCTGGTCCTCCCACCCTCCTGGGAGGAGCTGGACGCTGAGAACCTGTGCCGTGGAAGATGTGGTGCTGCCCAGTGGGGTGCCCAGGCCGAGATGGAGCACCTCACTTCTTTTTCCCCAGCCAGCGCTCAGAACCTCCCACCCCTCTGCCACATTCCGGGACATGGAATGGGCTGGGCACCTGACGGGCCTGATAAACAGCTGACAAGAGACAGACGAACAGGGGTGCGGGGCTGTCCCCGGAGCCTGGAGACACAAAGGGGAGGCTGTTTCAGCACACGGGTGCTAGGGCGGTCTGCCTGAATCGAGTCCTGGGGAGGAGCTTCTGAGAAAAGAGCCAGCTGGTAGGGCCTCTGCACCCCTGGTTCCTGGTAGCCACTGTGTGTCTCCCCGGGGACTGAAGAGGCAGGCAGTGACTCAGGGCTCTTACTAGTTGTGTTGCTGTGAGCAAGGGGCCTCAGTTTCCCCATCTGCAGAATGGGGTTAGAGCCAGGTTAAATGGAGAGATCTGTCCTTTTGGCCCTGGCCTCTTCCTGCACGAGTACCCTGGGCGGTGCCAGAGAGGGGCACGAAGTGGGGTCTGGAATCAGGGGTACCTTTGGGACTGCAAAGTGGTCTAGGCAGGGAGGGAGGAATGAAGCCCTCAGAGGTGAGGGGAGCATTCCCACAGCCATAGCAGAGGCATAGAAAATGGAGCCCAAGCAGGCAGCCAGGGCCGGGGCCTGCCCTCCCCACCCATGGATGGCTTCTCCCACTGGCCACAGGATTCCGGAGAACACATATCTGATTCCAGCTCTTTCCACACACCTCCTTCTCCTCTTTCCTCCCAATCCTTGCTTGGACAGCAACTCCTCTGGGAAGTCTGACCTCTCCCTCTCTTGGGATGGCCATTCTCCCCACCCTGTTCCTGGCCCTGTGCCCCTATGGACACCCACCATGCTGACAGCAAACTGTTGGTCTGTGCCTTTGTCTCTCCCATAGGGGAGATGGTTTCTGCCTCCCCAGCCCTGAGCATCCACTGGAGTCTGCAGAGCTAGACGGACTGGCACTCTCCCCTTCAAGTTGTTTTTAAGAACCTAGAACACCCAAAGCCATTTCACAAGGAGAAGGCCGTGCTGAAGGGGTCTGACAACGCTAGCACCTGCCTGCTTCAGAGATGTTTCTGGGGAAGCCCACAGCACACCAGGCGCCAGGCTCCTTGGCCCCCCCAAAGGTCTGAGTTCACTCATTTGTTCCTTCCAGTCCAGCCCATTCCCTGAATACACTTGTTATTCATGCGTGCAAGCAGCATGGAAAGCCAGCCCCTTTGGTCTGGACTGGGATGGGACACCAAAAGCCGTGAACACCTGGAAGTGGTTTCAGGGGGCAGAAGCTGAAGCCCGGGTGGCCTAGGGATCCTTATCAGAACACCAGTCAGAGGCAAACAGGCCATGGTTCTCCAGACATGCAACTGCCCTGCCACGGGGCCATAGGGCAGCCTGCCCCGTCCCATCTCTCAGGCCCTCCTCTCGAGGCCCCACCTACAACAGTTCCCTCCTCCCATACAGCCTGAGGGACCCAGCTGCGTTCTCACCTCCCCACCAGCCCTGCAGGTGAGGAGCCAGGGCTCAGGGAGAGTCGTGGGCAGAGTGGTGGGCAGCAGGGCAATCTGGGTTCAACACCATTGATGCTTCCTGCTGTGTAATGCTGGGCAAGTTCATTGCTTAACCTCCAGGCCTCAGTGTCCTCATCTGTGAAATGGTGATCCTCCAGTGCCATGGGTGCCAGGCTTCCTGGGGCTTCACAGGGCCCCCCTCAGACAGCTGTCATGGCTCCTGAGTGGTGTTCCTCCTGAAGGGCAGTACGCAGATGTTCCTGCTGGGTTCTTACCACGAGTACAACTCCCACATTTCTTTCTTTTTTTTTTTCTTTTCCTCTTCTATTTGTAGAGTCCGTTCAGTTATGATTAGTAGAAGTAGGAAGGGTGTTAAAGATCACCAAATCTGAGAATCCTGAGTGCCAGCTGGTGGGGGCCAAGACCTCTGTTCCTGGGCTTGACTAAGGGCCTGGCTGCCTCGCAGCAAGGTCAATTTCTTGACTGGTACGAGGAGTGTGGGATGCGGCGGGCGGGACAGACCTATGGAGAGGACGAGGTTCTCGTCGTGGCCACCAGCAGCTGTGGTTCTCAGTAACCGCAGCTCGGACTTTTCCAAGGTGTGTCTGTTTGGAGCTCCATGACTTGGTCCGTTTCACTAGGGAGTTGTGCGGTCACCTGACTCGAGGCAGTGATACACACGTCACACTAGTGGTTCTTGGGGCCTAGGGCTTTCCAGTGACATGCACACTGCATGTGCACACTCCATCCCCACCTGTGCTACTAGGCAGACTATATCCAATCCCCCCAACCGCAGCTGGCAGGCCCAGGAGCCCCTCGTGGGAGACAGGCCACTCAAAAACCTTGCCACATCCATCCAGGGTACACATCAAACTACTTGGTGACTCTAGGTTTCTGTGGCATCATTTTGGAAGACAAAATTGCAGGCGCATGTTCACCTTTTCCCCTAGAGTTGGCAAGACGTGGCTCGTGGCTGTTATGAGGGATGAGTGCCTTCCTCCCCTCGAGTCTTCTCTGGCAGGAAGTCATCAAGGAGCTCGCTCATTTCCCTTGCAGAGTGGGGCGTGTGGTGCTGGGATGTTGGTGTGGAGTGGAGGACGGGAACTGCAGGAAAGCACTCACCAGGATGAGCAATGGCAGCCCAGGCTAAGCCACCCCACATGGGGGGAGGGGTCTCCCCCCCATCCATGGACCCCATGGCGTCCGGCTCCCTGAAGCCCCGACCCCGCTCTTGGGGCTGGCTGGGCAGGCAGGGAAGGGCCAGCTGCTCAGCCCCTCTGCTCCCCAGGCCTACCTGGGATGGAGGGCAGAAGACGGAGGCCACCAGACCTGGCTCCACAATGTGGCGCCCAGCACTTGGGAAGCAGAGACACTGTGCCCTGGGTGGGATCCTCGGGAGGAACCTCAGCTCTGCCTGCAAAGTCCTCTAGCCACTCTTTCTCTGTAGCAAGGCAACTCAGTGGGCTCCTAGTTCATCTTGCACGGCCTCTCGGCCCCCCAGGACTTACAAACAGAGGCCACTTTCCCAGCTATGTAAATGTGGGGCTTCCTAACCTTGAGCCCCCCCCCCCAAGACTTTCTGGGTCAGCTCCTTGGGTGTCAGGACGGGGCTATTCCTCTAGCCCCTCTGATTTCGGACACTATCTTCTGGTGGAAGCCATGGGCTTAGTGTCAGGACCCTTGTCTCCATGGCCATTTCCACTTTATGGTTCATCTTTGACTCGTGAACCTGAGGAAGTAAGTGTTGGTCCTGAAATGCAAGTACAAGTTACAAGTCGGCATGGGCCAAACCCAGCCCAAAGTTATATGTTGTTTAGTTTGGATGATTTTACATTTTTAATCAGGCAGTTTATGTGAAAATAAAATCAGATAAAATTAGATTTCTTGGTGTACAGCAAGAGACCCGAGTAGCCGGCCACCACGGTCCCCACCACTAGCTCAATAAGTCTCTTCCACACCTGCTTGGCCCTGTCGGCATGTGACCGTGTCCCCAGAAGTGAGAGGTCCCAGGGAGCAATCGGGGCCTGGGGGGCAGGGGCAGGTGGGAGGATACCCAGATGATCTTCGGTCTTCCTCACCCATTGTGCTGTCCTATAGGGCTAGCACCGAGGCCCAGAGGGCACATTTGACCCCAGCCCCACCCACAGTCTGTGGGCTGGGATGGCTCCCCTGAGCTGCTCCTGCTCCTGGAACCTTAGATCCTACAGGGCCAAAGCTCCAGGCCTCGGCCCGGCCCTTCCAGCCTGCGGCCAGCAATGCTCTTCCTCCTCCCCTTGGCACTGGGCATCTCAGGTTCACCAAAGATTCTCTCACAATTAATGCACTTCAAAAAGGTTAAAAGTAATTCTTCACAGGAGGAATCGGCAGGAAAAGACAAGCAGGAGGGGGGTGAGGAGTGGGGTCGGTGGGATGAAGGAATCTGACCAGTTATATTTAATAAAAAGCTTAAAAGCCACAAACAGGAAGCAGACCTATTAAAAAGGCAACACTGACCTAACAAAGGAATGTGAACTTGAGTTGACTGAAGCAGCGGCACTGTGTCTCCCTCCCTGCACTCCCACCCCAGCACCCAGGGCCCCCAAACAAGCCTCCTCTTGTACTCTGGCCTGTTCTGGGGACACCTCATCTCTGAGCTTGCCTTGGACTAAAGGAAGGGGAGCTGAGGGCAATGTCAGCATGATCCTACACACTCCCCAAAAAGGAAACAGACGGTGCTCTTGTTCCCTTGTCTGGACCAGCAGGCTCCCCCAGCTCGGGGAGGGATGAATGTTCCAGGGCATGCCCCCCCCCAACTCCAGGGAGCTCCTCTCCTGCCTTCCCAGTGTCCTATACCCCTCCTTCTCAGTAAGCCCCCACAGGTACAGGCCCAGGACCCTGGGAACTGAGTTCAGGTCCTTGGCCCATCGGGCTCATGTCTTGTGTGTGCTCCTTGGAACCCAGAGCAGGGCACTGTGGACCCTGGTCTGGCTGAGGTAATGACCAGAGCAGTGGAGAGGACAGGACAGGAGCCTGAAGCCTGGTATCACGGCGGCTCCCATGGGTGGGCCATTCTGCCTTCCGTAAGGAGTATCTCTAATTGTGACAGAGCTGAACTCCACCCCGACAGAGGCCTCAGGGTACATTCAAAGTAGATCTGAGTGTCGCAGGGAAACAAGGTTCCGGTGCCTGCTATTGCTTCCTCACAAGAGTGCAACTGCCACACATGACACTTTGGGCTTGCGGAAGGACCTGGCATTCCAGGGCACGACCCTACCTGGAGATTTCACTCAAGGAGCTACACACCCACAGCATGTTGCTGACCTGATCTGAACCTCCCTGTGGCTTTCCAACCCTCACAGACTAAAACCCAGAGTCCCGCAGACAAGCAAAGTATGGCCACATGCTGATGTGAAGTCAGAGTTTCTCCGCAGACTTCAATTCTGCTGCATGTTTGACAGGCGGGGATACTAACCACTATACTAACGAGGAGCCATGCTGCATGTTTGAGAAGTGGCCTAACACGATGCTGGCGAAGGAAGTGGCATCTCGCACGCCTCCCAGTTCGTGCCAAACAACCGGTCCTCAAATGCACACCCAAACTCACTCTTAACCCAGGGCCTTGGCACTTGTTGCCTCTCTCTATGGAGTGTTCCGTCCCCTTGGTCAGGGCCCTATTCAACTGTTACCTCCTCAGAGAGTTCTTCCCTGATTGCTCCTGTCCAGAGGTGCACATGCAGTGCTTCTCACCCTCTCCCTGCTTTATTTTTCTGCAATGTACAGTAGATCTTCACTGAATGTGTTCCCACCTGTCCCCTTCCACAACCGTGGCAGCCTGCCTGGCGTGCGGCAGGACCCCCAGAAGATGGGTGTGGGGTGAGTGCAGTAGTGGTGGAAGGGAGGGAGGGACTAAAGGGATCCAAGGGCTCTATTTCTAAGAGCAAAAGCACACCTTTGACCCCACCACCGACAAGTTCCATGTCAGATCACACAGAGGCTCAGCTCCTATTGTTCTCCACCGGGCAAAAAAGTAGGTGGGCAACTCATATTCTGGGAAACCGTACTGGCTACTGGGCAGCATGCCAGGCCCCGGCAGACTCTCTCACCAACTCTCCCTCCAAAGCACCTTCCAGATCAGGTTCAGTATCGCCTTTCACAGACAAGCCAGGTCACTCATCCAAGGTCACCCCTGTATGGTTTACAATGGAGCAGGAGCTCAGACTCACACCTTGACCCTGGCTCAGACCAGAGGCTGACTCTATACCAGACCCTTACCCCCACCCCCAGGACCTGCCCTGGCTCTCTAGCCACAAGCCTGAGACCAGAGACCATGATGTTGAGAAGGCTGGGCCTTGTGCATCAGCTCAGGCGGACTGAGCATCCTAAGTCAAGAGGCACTGTCTGTGCACGGTCTCCACCATCTCTCCCTGCCCACATAGCACCTGCCAGTGGAAGGAAGTGACTGCACTCACCAGGGATGTGGATCTTGAACTTGCCACTCTGGCCAAAGGCGCTGTCAATGACTCCCAGCTCCCCAGTGGATAGGTTCACCTTGAGGCCCACAAAGAGCTGGATGTTGGTCTCCTTTTTGAACAGGGAGCGGCCGATCACGCTGTGGTCATCCATCACCTGTCCCCACACACCCGGCCCCAGAAAGAGCATCAGTATGTGCTGGAGGAGGCCAGGTCTGCTGCTGCTGCTACCCCCCCCCCCCCCCCCCCCCCCCGAGCGTGATCTGCCCACCTCATGGATGATGGAACGCACTGGAGCTATGCAGTGCCCGGCCCCCCCTCTCCCCCCCCACCGCTGACCTCCACTGAGCCTCGGCTGCTGCCAGGCTGAAAACGTTAGATGGATCACACTTAGCATCACAGCAATGGGAGGGAGGCACTCTTTCCTCACTTTACAGATGCAAAATTGCCGCATGGCAGAGTTCAGCCAGGGCAGAGGGAGCTCAGAATCCACAATGGTCCTGCCTGCACCTGACTCTCACCCTTGAACCTCTCCCCAGGCACGGAGCATGGGGAAGGCTGAAGTGTCACTCTCCCCCGACCGGAGATGGCATGGCCTGAAGACCGCCCCCCCCCCACAACCAGGTGGCTGGCCTCCCCTTCCCTGCCTGGCTCCTTTCCAGGGTCTGTGCCAGGAAGGGGCCAGGCCTTGCATAAAAGAGAGAGAAAGGGGACGCATGCATGTGTGTATGTGCGCACACAAGCTCTTAGGTATTAAAGACTAGCTCCTCTCCCAGATGACCTCAGAAGGGCTAACACAAAGCTCCATCCCGAGATTTGCTTCTACTTTGGAGCGGGACCCATGCTCCACCTGGCATCTGACATGCTGGCTCCCACGTGGCTGCCCCTGGGAAACAGGGGAGGCTTCCTCCTGCTCTCCAGGCCCTGTGCACCAGCGTGGGTGCTTCTGGGGACCAGGGCTGAGCCCAAACAGGCACTAGCCTGGGGAACAGCGTGGAGACCAGAAGTGCTGCCAGCGGTGGGACCTGCTGTCTCCACGTGCTTTCTTCCTGAGGCTGAGGCTCATGGGGGAGCCCCGTGGGCTGGGCTGTCCTCCACCTCAGAAACATCTTACTTCAGCCCAAGACACCAAGGTTTGGCCAAGGGCCCCAGATGGATTGTTTTGAAAGGCAGAAACTGTCCCATTTACCCTAAAACCCTTTTAGAAAAACATATCCTATTCTATTTGATTCATAGCACCAGATAAAAGGTACTTGCATTCCTCCTCTCCCCGGTGATGGATGAATCGGATACAAATAACGATAAGAATAATCATTTCCACTCGCACAGCCCTTTATAATTCACCAATCTCCTTCCCACACATGAACTCCTCCTCGTCCTTCAGGACTCGGCTCCAGCAGAGCTCCCCTGTGGGCTGGCTTGCTGTGGGCTCTGCCCCATCTGTGGGCGCTCCTGGGTGAAATGAAGGAAGCCGTGACCTGCAAGCCATGGGGAGCAAGGGCAAGCAGATGTCACCAGCCCCAAATGCTTTCCCAGGTTTCCCGGCTCCCGGGAGTCCTATCTCCACACCCACCAGAGTGGCCTGCACGTGGAGCTCCATTCCCAGCCTGGCCAGAGCCTGGGAGGCAGGGCTGCCTCTCACCTTCGGCAGCCTAGCCCGGGTACTGGAGGGGCCCAGGATGTTTAACTGAATGGACCTGATGGCTCTGACCTAGCCATTCCATGCTCCCTGTGACCAGAGCAGGTCAGTGCCACTTCCTGTCCTAAGCTTAGCCTGGGCTGCAGAGAGGCCGCCTGTCCTTAGGAGAAAGAGACTGCCTCGGGGCATCCCAGCCTAAAACAGAGGCATTTAGCGGGGACCCCACTGAGCCCTCGAGCACTCCTGTCTACAAGGGGTTTTCATTACTACTTCAGGGTGGTTCGAGGCGAGACCTAAGAGAACTGCAGTTGCCAGGGCCAGCAGCACAGTGGAAGTGCAAAGCCAAGCGTGGTGGGCTTCTGTAAAGCCGGTGCTGCAGCATTCAGGAAGAGTGAGGCTGCACTGACCACCGTTCCCTCCCCAAACTGGAGAAACAGGCAGGTCTGGGGCTGCTGGGATGCCCTAGGGCACTCTGGGCAGGATGGGTGGGTTCCAGGCCTTTGCTGGCCCATGAGACAGAGCCAGCTGAGACACAAGCCCGGTCTTCAGCATCATGGCTGGCTGAGAAGTGACAAAAGACACAGTCTCTGCACCAGGAGCTTAAGACCTACCTAGAGAATCATCTCATAAAAGGCACCCCAGGAATCCAATGGGCAATCCAGGCAGAGAATTCACCCCAAATTTAGAATGTCCTTCCTTCCTTTCTCCCTACAAATACTTATGGAGAGCCTACCCTGCACCCAGTTATGTCACCGAGGACAAATCAAAGCTCCTGCCTCAAGGGGCTCGTGCATCTCCTTCTGGAGGTAGTTATATTCTCCCTCCACCCCACTGCCTTTGGACTGCTCACTGGCAGACAGGGTGTCCCCATCTTGGGCAGGCCCCTGGAGCCCAGCAAGGGCCCCAGTCAAGGCCTTCATGCCTGTGTCCCCTTGCACCCCGGCCCTGGCTCCTTGGCATATCCTGGTCCTGTCTGTCTTCAGAGCACAGATCGTTCCCTGAAATGACACCAGAGCTTTATCTGTCACTCGTTTATTCTTCCAAGCAGGACCCACCGTGAAAGCAGAGACAGGTCTCTGCTCTCCGCAGCTGCATTTCCCACATGTAAATAGCACTTACTCTCTGTGCACTCCTTGAATGTCTAAGTCAAAGTTGAACATGTGCCTAACTATGATTGTCGGAACATGTGCAATGCTCAGTCCTGCCTGTGGGCTTTCATTTTTAACACTTCATTGAGGCATAATTGATACACAACAGCATGTTCACATTTTAGGTAAAACTTGATAATTTGAGATACACAGCTACCTAAGAAACCATGACCATCATCAAGGCGGTGAACATAAAGAACACATTTTACATTCCCCCACCCCCTTCCCAACTCTATACCTGCCCCAGACCCCAAGCAGTTCTTCCAGGCTCAGCTTGGATGAGCTCTTCTCAGACAGCTTTCCCACGCGACAGCCACCTTCTGTCCCAAGGCCTGACCGCTCTGTCTCATTGCAGGTAATTGGCCTGTCTGTGTCCCTCAATGGACGGACCAGGAGTTCTCTCTCATGTGGCCCTGAACCACGACAGGTCCCAGTACATATGTACATGATACACGGGTGGGGAGGGAGATGCTGGTGACAGAAGGTGACTCTCGGCTCTTTGGGGCCAAAGAAAACCACTTGAGTGGACTTGTGGTGGGGTGGTACATTTCATCTGAGAGGGAGCCAACAGCCTCGTCTTGCACCTGGTTTCCCCACACGCCCCAGTGCTGGCCATTCCTGGAGCACAGAGGGCCATCTCTTGGCCTTCCAATGGGCCTGGAAGTCGAGCTTCATCGTGACTGGGACCATGAGGTGGGGGGCAGGCATGCTACCTATTAGCAAGAGGGCATTTCAGAAGACTTCCTACTGCTTCTACTGCCCTCCCTCTTCCTTTTGGTTATGGAATATTAACTTAAAAAGGAAAATGCCACAGACAGAGAGAAGGATCCATCTTCCCCCAAGCCAAGGACTGGCAAGGAGGGCAGACTAATTTTATTAACCACAGGGGAACTTCAAAAAGCTTCAGGGCTTTAAAGGCAGACATCAACGACCCCAAAGTTAGTTTAAGTGCTACATAAACAAAAGCCTAGGGCTGGAGAAGCGGGGGCTCCCAGCACTTCTTACGTTCTCATCTGGCCAACTGGAGCCAGTGTGCGGGCTGGCGGGCCCTGCAATCCTGCTGGTGTGTGGGGCTGGTCAGTTCACTGACCTACATTACCACAATATTTTTTTAAGCATCCAGGATAAGGTAAGGCGTGAATGGGATTTTGCTGACCCTCAAGGAGGGGCCCGAGGCGGCTCCTTCTTGCTTGCCACTTTGTGGCCTCCCTGGGGCTGGAATGGTGGTTTAGAGAGGATTCAAGTTCAAAGGGAGTGCCCGTTTCACTCCTGTTCTCTTGTTTTATGGCTTGGCCAGAAGGCCTAATGGCACTGTGGTGGAATGTCCCCTCCTGGTAACTTCTGTGTCTTCAATTCCACTTATAGGGTCAGGCAACGTGGGTGAGAAGGCTGGCCTTCGGTGCACTGCCAGGAACCAGTGTGGTCTTGGGAACGCTGGCACTGCCCACCCCCCACCCCCCCACCCTCCTGCCACTGCCTGCTGATGGTCTGTGCTTTCATTTCCAGCAGCCTAGGAGGATCCTTCCAGGAGCCCGAAGATGGCCTAGATGGGCACTACGAACATGAGCTGCCAGGACAGTGAGAGAAGCTGGCAGCAAACTCCTCCTCCCTCAGACTACCCAGCTCTCAGCACCTCCTCTCCCATACCCTCCTCAGCAGACGAGAGCCACAATTTGTCCTCAGCCATGCTCTGGGAGAGGAACCTCCACAGCATTAGTGAATCTTCAGAAAAGCCCTATAGGATTTCAGCAAAGTGAAATGACTTGCCCAGAGTCACACATTCCAGCTTTCCCTACACTCGACCCCATGGCATGAGAGCAGAGGAGAAGGAGGTGTGGCGGCAATGAACGAGCCCAGCCAGGGCACTCCCCACCCTCTGGGTTCCCCTGAGCCATGCCAAGACTGGCTGGACCCAAACTGGCTTACAAATCCAGCCTCATTCCTGCCAGTCCCAGCTCCTGAAAACCCCAAGCCACTGGAGGAGCCACCAGCAGAGAGGGAAGACAAATGGAGTCTGGTTGCTACATGGAAGGAAGTGAGGTGCAGCCCAAGCACCCAGCCAAGGACGACCTGCCAGCCCAGTGGGCGTGAGGCAACGGGAAGGGGGGCTGGCTTCGTGGCTGTTGAAGTGCTTCTGGTCTGTTCCGGGGCTACCCAGGGTGGAGGCTGCCAGGCCCAGAATGCACTGAACACCAGTGAGGCAAGCTGCAGACCCCCCCAGGGCCTCCCCAGTTTCTTCATCCACAAAATGAGACTGGAAGGAGGGTAAGCTTTCCTCCACCTATGGTTATGGGGTCAAGAGGCAAATTACCTTTCTGGTGAATTCTAGTACAGCCTGGGAGATGTGGGCACATTGGAAATAAGGAAGAAAGAAGGCTAAGGGGATGGGGAACCAGGCATGAGGGACGGTGGAAGGAGAGGAGGTGTTTAGCCAGAAGCAGCAGCTAAGAACAGACCTGAATGCTGTCGTCCCACATGGCTCTTAAGGTTTCACACAAAAGGGCCAAGTCCACAGGGAATGCTAAGCTCCTGCTTGTGCAGTGGGCCAGAGCCTGGGCTCTGGAGCCAGGCTACTCTGGCCCTAAGTCTTGGTCTTGTGGTCTTGGAGACTCTGGCCCATGGCCTAACCCCTGTGGGCCTTAGCTCCCCATCCACAAAGTGAGTTAAGAGAGTTACGGCAGGTTCACACAGAGTTGTCATTGGTCTGGCCTGTGTTCCCTGGACAGAGTGTCTTCCTCCCTCAGGACCCACCCTGCTGCACCACACACAGGAAGGCGGGTGGGGGTGGGGGTGTGCGGGGGCAGGTCCTGCATCCCCCGCCCCACTGGCTGCCACACGCAGACGTGAGCAGACATTGCTGACAGACCACGGCACTCTTCCATAGCCCCCTGTGGGCAGCGGAGCCCCCGGCAGAGGGCTGTATTGGGAATAGACAGGGACAAAGCCTATGTGTGGGTCTGGGCCCAGCCACAGCTTGTCGGCACGGGCCGCCCCAGTTGGAAGAAGGGTGGTCTTGGAAGGCAGGTGTTGGCCCAAGTGCACTTCTGCATTCCCAGAACATGAGCCCTCCAGATATTACCAGGGGTGTGGTGCAAAGAGGGGACACCCAAATGATCGCTAATAGAAACCTCATTAAAAGTCTGGCTATGGCAAGGGATGGTAGCCCTTCCTGCAGGAGGCACTGAGAATAGCATTTCTGGGGAGCTTCTGGAAGACCAGGGGTCATCATTTGTCCTGGGTGTTAGAGGGCAGAGGGCTGGAGGTAATGCATTTTCTCGGCCCTATCCATTTCTAGAACATGTGTGCTTGCCCAGTGGCTGGGCTCGTCTCCAAACTACAGACTCTTCCAGCTAAAGGAGAGAGACCTCAGAGATCAGACACCGGCACATCCAATGAGGAAAAACCTTCAGAGGACAGTTGGAGGCTTTTCATGTTGAAATCAATCACTGTGACGTCAAACCACAGGCAATGCATGTGGGACTTACTCAGCAAGCCCTGCTCCTCGGGAACAATGCTGAACCTGGGCCAGCGCAGTTACAACAGCTCTAAGTGGGGACTTTCACTGTTTGCATGAATACTTTGCTTCGCTTATGGCCTTCAGTCACCGGAGGGCGAGTTCCCAAAGAGCAGTCACTGGTTGTGCATGGAAGCCCAGGCTCTCGCTTCCATGCCAGGCGAGTCCCTACTGTCCCCAGCCTCCGAGTGGGAACCTGGCCGCCAGTGCACATAATTATGTCATTACATGTGTGTGTCTCTCTTGGGGCCTGGCTCCCATGATGAGGCTTGGGAAGTACCCAAGTCCTGAAGCAGCTATTGGAGAAGTGGCACCAAGGAAAGAGGGACAGCCAGCTGTGCAGTGGGGCCCTGAAATGCTCGCTCTGCTGGCTGTGGGGAGGACTGGGAAGGTTTGAGTCTGGACTGCCTCTTCAGCAATATGACCTTGGGCAAGGGACTTCCCTGACCCTCAGTTTCTTCCTCTGAGAAGGCTGTTTTGGGGATTAGGGGTGTTGGTGTTGGCAAGAACAACTAAGACATACTCAGAAACCACAAGATGGAGAGTTAGCTCATTGAAGAAAAGCAAGGATGTGAACATCTACTTTCACAGGGACTACATGCCAGTGGCCACTCTTGGGACTCTAGTTCTCTCCCTCGTACACAGTGAGGTCCTTGCGGAGGACAGCAGCCAGGGAAGGGATCTGCGATGGAAGAGCTCAGAAGTTGCCTGGATCACCAAGGTAACCCGCAAGGCTCCTGCATAGGGTGGTAATTCTGCCAGAGCACTGGATGGCCACCAGGACTGACAATTTCCCCAAGGGGGAACAGCGATGCTGTTGTTCTGGTATCTAGTCCAGAGGCTGCCTTTTCTTCCCTGCCAGCACAGGGCCATGGCAGGGAGCAGGGAGCCTTGGAGCGGCCTGCAAGGTAGGGTGACTGGTGACCTAGGGCAGGCCATGTCACTTTTCTAAGCCTCAGTGTTCTCTCTAGTGAAAACAGGGAGAATGTGTCCACCTTCAAGGCTGCTGTGAGAAGAGGCAAGCGTTCCAACGTGAAAGACTGCTCTGAGTGACAACCAACCTCACTGCCATCCAATAGTGTCAACCCACAAAAGGAAAGCAGCCTTCAGTTCATCTCATTTGATCAAGTGAGTTGCAAAGGCCCAATGAGAAGGCCTAGGGCAGGCCAGGCTCTGGGCATCACAGAAGGCGCCCAGCCGAGGAGACCTCTACCTCTGTCCCACCTCTCCGGCCAGTGGGGCTGGCTTCCTCAGTCCCAGCGATGGGCAGGCCCCCACTTGTCTGTAGCAAGCTGCGCCTCCCAGCGCCCCACCCCTATCCCCAGCCTCCCTCCCTGGCTCTATCCTGCATCACCCGGGCAGCAATACAAGTAAAGCTGTCTGTCTGGAGCACCTAAGGAGGTATCAAAGCACAGCTCACCAAGGCAGCTGCATTTTTATAGAGGAAATACATATAAATATATAAATCAATCAATCAATCTATCTATCTATCTATATGAAGCTCACTGCCCTTCAGCGGCTGAAGCAAGACTTCCTGGTCTCAGATGCGGACACTTGGAGGGAGGCGAGGGGCCAAGGGCTTGGGCCGGAGCCAGAGCACTAGAACAGCCATCTGATCTCCCCCGGCTTCAGGGGGCACCTCTGTTTTCTTGAGTGGCCTGGGAACCGACACAGCCCTTGGCCTGCTAGACAAGGGCCTGGGGCAGCAGGGGTTAGCCAAGTAGCCTAAGGGGCCAGGTGGATGGCCGTGCTCGCTTCCCCCCAGGCAGGGGTCTGTCAGATGGCCCCCTACTCAGAAAGGGCTGCAGGGAGCCAGGGCCGGCCTGCACCCTGGCCAGCACGCTCTCCAGGGCCCTGGGCACATTAAACAAGCCATCAGCAGTGGAGCAGGGTGAGCCAAGAGCTGGGAGGCAGCACTGCTTTAGACTTCAAAGCCGGCCAGAGCTCCTGGTGGCGTCTGAGTGTTTCCACTTGGTCAGGCCGATGCCGCAGGCTCCTTGGCCCAGCCCTAAGGCCTGTCCCATCCGGCGCCAGGGTGCCAGAGCCAGGACGGTCGGCATGCCTGGTGTGATCCTACCAGAGGAGGGGCGTGGGCGCCAGCGTCTTGCCACCACCCCAGCTGGGAACCCAGGCATCTATGCCCTCAGGGAAGTCCAAACAAATAGCAATGAGGAGAGTCACTGCTTAGCAATGGCCCACCATGCCAGGGACAGCACTCAGCATTTTATATGTACTCATCTTCCTGCCTTACACCAGCCCATGGAGTAGGGAGTATAAGCCCTGTTTTTCCAGTAAGGACACTGTGCGAAAGAGACTCCCCCGAAGTCTCACAATGGGGGCCATCCAAAATCCTCCTGGGGCCCGGGCTGGAGCCTGAATTCCCTGGGCCTTCATGGCCTCGGCCTGCAGACCCTGCCACACCTGGTCTCCTCCTCTGCTCTCTTCCAGCCCTGGTCGCAAAGAGGCATCCCAGTGGTCCTGCATGCCTGCCTCCCTGGCCTGCCGCACCCTGAGACCCAACCTCCCAATTCGTGGCAGGCCAGCCGTGGTAGCTAAGGTGTGAGTATTGTCTTTGCCTTGGCTGTGAGGTGGGTCCGAAAGGATTTTTGAGTAAGAGCTGGCACGACCACCTTTGTTCAGGAGAAAAACGATATGGGTGGGGCTGTGCAAGCCTCTGAGGCAGGGAGGGAGGTAAGGAGGGCCCCTGGGGTGTGGGAGCAGTCAGAGGTGTGAAGTGGACCACAGCAAGGCAGGCAGCGCCCAGCACTCTGTGTCCTCGGCACGGCGCCCTCAGAGGCCCCACCTTTGCCCAGGCAATTGTTACAAATGAGGAAACAGGGCCCCAGAGAGTAAGTGGCTTCAGTCAGGCCAGACCACTCGACTCAAGCTGGGGTACCCAGCCTCAGAGGGAGCCTTGGGTATGCAGGCCAGGTAAGAGGGGACAAGTCTGGGGACCTTGAGTGGACACCCACTCTGCAGGCTGCCCCGGATGACCCCACTCAGAAAATTTCTCCAGCACAATCTGAATTAAGTCCCAGCCTTCCTCAGCCCCCAAGCTTGCATCGCTGGCCCTGCTGATGGCTTCAATCGTCAGCCCACCTGCCCCTTGGAGCTCCCTTCCCATCCTCTAGCGCTGGATGCCCTGGGCTGAGGGCCCTTTTCCAAACACCCAGGGCCAGACCTCTGAGCCCCTGCAGAAACAGTGCCTGGCCCTGGGACCCCCAAGTCCTACCAGTCTGACCAGTCACAAGGCACAGCTCAAAGTCACCAGCTCTTTGTACTTTTCCCTCACTAGATCACCTCCCTCCTGCCAGCAGAGACCCTGCTTCTCTCCTGCTCCCTGCAGCCCCTCTGAATGCCCCAGGCATTCTGTCCTCATAGGAAGGACACATTTCCTGTGATTCTGGCCCACTCAGAGGGGGGCAGCAGGTGTGACTCTTCATGTGGCTAGGAGGCAAGGACCTCTGGAGCATGGCCCAGCAGCTCCATTCCAGCTGAGAAACACTCTCCAACCCCCTTCACTTTCACCAGGTCTTTGCACACCTGCAAAGAAAGAGCCTTTACCTAATTGTTCTCTTTAAATACCTCTGCTTAAAGGGAAACTTCACTTCGTACCCTAGAGAGAAAACAAGAGTCACCATAAACAGGAACCTGATGGTAAAGTAAATATGATTTAAAAAATGAATTGGATCCTAGTCACAGACTGTTGCTCCTGGAAGGATGTATCTTGGTCCTGTTTTCCTACCCGTTCAAAAGGCAGATTAGCATGGAACACAGGAGTGTTAAAATCACCTTCAAGGGAATCTAAGACTTTCTTTGTGATGTAATTAAAGGATCAAAGGAAGAAAAAAGAAAAGAAAAAAAAAAAACCGAGAAAAGAGGAAAAGTTATTACTAGGAGGGCTTCTACATTATATAACAGTATGAGAAAAAGTAAGGCTTTTTCGAAAAGCAACTTGCTGCCTGAAAATTTGCAAGTTGCAAACACATGGAACAATGAACAAATGCACAACATCAGTGTGTCTATATCTAATCTTCATTTCTAATTTTAATGGTTCATGTTTTCTACTTTTAAAAGTCTACTAGGGTTTTCTCTGTGGCCACAGGTACAACCAGAACCTAAGTTCCACAAGGACAGGGATTTTGTTTCTCTTATTCACTGCTATATCCCCAGGCCCTGAAAATAGCACACAGGTGTTCTACAAATATTTTTTGAATGACTAATACTGAAAGTCCAGTTTTGTAAATGTTCCATGGAAAATAAAGAGAAAGTGTATTTTTTAAAATTTCTATCTAGAAATCAAGCATAGCAATCATGTTATGAGTTGGTGTCCTTATCTGTTGTTTAGTTGGCCTGTCCAATTTCAGAATCTGCATTCTAAAGTGCCCCAGTATAATTATGACTCCATTTTTTACCAAGTTCTCCTTGGATTTCTAACAGATTTTGTTTCTACATGTTTGGTAGGTGCAAGTTTGTAACCATGCCCTTTATCATTACGCAATGTCTCCCCTTATCTTTGTATTTTTGTCTGAAATTCTAGCTTGTCTGAAATTAACTTGTCAGAAATTACCACCCATACTTTTTGTTCAGTAACCTGATGTTTCTCTATCCTTTTATTCGTAGCCTTCATGTACCACTGTGTGTTTCCTATAAATGGCATATTTGTTTTAATCCAAACTACTGATCTCTGTATTAATAGGAGAATTTGGCCACTCATGTTTAGTGTAATGATGGATATAATGACTTCCTTCTGTTTTTTGTCATTATTTATGTTTTTGTTTCCCTCATTTTTGTTGATTCAATCAAATACATTCCAGTTTTTCCTTTGTGTGTGTGGAAGTGCTATACTTTCCAGTTCCATTCATAGTTTCTTCCTCTTTGTGTTTATAATCTGACACATCTTTCTATATTTTTACTTGAAAATGGGATAGTAAGAATCTCCCTCCCCACCACAGGCTCTAAGTCCCTTTCCCAAGCCCTCTCGCTAGAAAGACTAGCCCTTTAGAACACCTTCACTTCCCTTCTTCTCTCCCTCAGGTGAGACCTCTGGAGCATTTCTGTTAACCTGATCTCCATTTTCAGGACCTAATTCCTGAGGACTGCAGACAGAGTTGAGTACCTGTGGTTGTCGATGGTGATTAGACTTTTCCTTGCAGGATGCTCAATGTGTTTCAAGAGTCCTATTTATCCTTTAGATCAGAAGTGAACACACTAGAGCTAGAGGCCCCAGTGCTGCCCAGTATCTGTTTCTGTATGGCCTTCAAGCTAGGAATGGTTCTTCAATTTTCCAATGGCTTGAAAAACACCAAAAGAAGGATATTTCCTGACACAGGAAAACTATGAGAAATTCAAATTTCAGTGCCCATCAATAAAGTCTTACTGGCACTCCACCACACCTACTTGCTTCTACCTTGTCTATGGCTGCTTTTGTGCCCCAGTGTCAGAGTTGAGCAGCTGACCTAGAAGGTACTGGGTGCCATGACTCTGGGATGGCTTCACAGCAGCTCACCCAGCCATATGTTTTATTTATTCAATTCTATTATCAGTGCACAGGCACCATGTCAAAACAGGAAAAGTGGACTTCGAATGTCACACTTTTTATGCCTGGTGAGGTGCAGATTATTATTTTATCGAATTACATGGCAGAGCTCTGTGTTTTTTATGGACTGTGTTAATAAAATACAGCATATACTGACATCACAGTAATCCCAGCTCACAGAAAAAAAATGAGACGATTTCAAGCAATACATCTCATCACAGCCGAATTTCTTCACAAAACAAAAAGACAGAGAATAGAATACAATCAAAGTAAGTTTCCAAGTGATTCATTTGTTAGCCAAGTGAGGAAAGCCATTTGCTGGTGGTAAGTTAATTAAATCGTGTTTGAGTGTATAAAGTATCCAGAGAAAAGAAGCTTGTTAAAGATGATCAGATTTGGGGCAAGGGCAACTTCTTGGACGTGGCCCAAGGGCCACAGACACTGTAGGTGACACCACCGTGTGAAGTCTCATCTGCAGAGTTGGATCCATTCTCCAGTGTGAGCAAGTGAAGCAGAGCACAGAAGTAAGAGAAGACCTAGGGAGGGTTAACAGCTGGCCTCTTCATGTGCCAAGCACTGTCCTAATCATTTTGTATTTACCTCACTTCTTTCTAGAACTTACCACTACCTGAAAACATCTAAGGTACTCTTCCTTGTCAGTCTCCCTGTGAGAATAAGAATTCTGCCTGCCTTGCTGCTATAAACATTCGGGTGCACGTGCCCCTTTGGATCACTACGTTTGTATCTTTAGGGTAAATACCCAATAGTGCAATTGCTGGGTCATAGGGCAGTTCTATTTTCAACATTTTGAGGAACCTCCATGCTGTTTTCCAGAGTGGCTGCACCAGCTTGCATTCCCACCAACAGTTAGGAGGGTTCCCCTTTCTCCGCATCCTCGCCAGCATCTGTCATTTCCTGACTCGTTGATTTTAGCCATTCTGTACCCCTGGGGATAAAAATATATGTTTATAAAAAATTAAAAATTAATTAAAAATTAAAAAAAAAAAAAAGAAAAGAATTCTGCCTGCCTTGCTGTCTCCCCAATGCCTCGCACACATAGGAGCTAAGTAAACATCTGGATATATGCATGAATGTCTTTTAGGCAATGGGCTCAGAAGGACTATATGCCTTAAGTCTGTCCAGATGGAAAGTATCCATTCAACATATATCTGTATAGGGCTGGGCCTTCCTCGTTTATAAATGGAAGATGTTGCCCCCATGGGGCAGCTCTGCAAAATTCCCTGGTCCTGCCCATGTTTCCACACTAGGAGTGGGTCAGGCTGGGACTGAAGCCCAGGCCTCCACGTTTGACCAGTCTGCCACATGGCAAAGACTGTGGCCAACTAAGTGATCTGAAAATCTCTGTGTACTCTGGGTCCTGCTCAAAGCAAATGGGGCTGCCTTTTGGAGTAAATCCAGCCTTCTACTCGTGAGCTATACTAGGAAACCTCCTTCCTGTTTCCCCTGAGCTAGACTTAACTCTTAGGTATGAAGCCACTTCACCGTGAGCTGGAGACAGTCTGCTCCTTAAATGAATGAGTCTGTTGATGTAAAATGGCTGCCCAAGGCATACAGTTGTTACATGGTACTGCTAAGGGTTGAGTCCAGGCTGTGTGATCCCAGAAGTTCAATGCTTACCAACCTGACCAAGAAAAAAAGTCTCTTGCCAAGGAGACTCCAGCTTCTTGAGAGCACACTAGCCTCTCAGCTCACTTGGCAAGAATTTAACAGATATGCTGGAGAGATAAGGGCTCAGAGGCCAGTCAGTGCTGGGTTCAAATCCTCACTTGACCATCCTGTGACCTTAGGCAGGTTGCTTCACATGTCTTGAGCTGGTCTCCAGCATGGCTGCCTTTGCAGAGGGGCCCTGATGGCCTGAGTTCAGAGCAGGAAGAAAACGAGCTTTTTTTTGGGAGTAACTTTTCATATTGTTTGAATTATTTTTTACCATATTTTTACCATTGAATTACCTCTCCCAAATATTTACATATAATTTTAGGATGAAGAAAGTGATCTACTTAATAATTTCAAAAAAAGTGCTTAGAAAAATAATAACTTCCTCCTTGAATTTTTATAAGGCTTCAAAATAAGGTATGCAGCCCATAATGGCACACAGTAGGTGCTGAGTAAAAAGAGTAGGGATCGGCTGGAGGGGGGCGGGAGGCAGGTGTATTCCTGCCCCTGGGCCCAGAAGCGAACCTGTGATATAGGACAGGTGTCCATTCAGCTAGAGCCTTAAGGGGCTGGTATGGGGTACTCAGGTGCTGTGCTCTTTCCTTCCTTGCAGGACCCCAGTATCAGGACTCCTCCAAAGCAGTCCCTGGGGGGAGGGAGGCTTTCCGCTCAGGCTGTCTGCGCGGGGTCTGCTGACTGCAAGTCTGGGGCTCTTCTGCCTCCACTTCTGGCCTCCCCGAACTGAGGAGGAAAGGGCCAGTGGCCCCAGGGATACCCTAGCCTGGTGGCAGGGGCTGGCTCAGCACGTCTCCTGGACCCCCCGCCACGGCCCCTTAGGAGGCAAGAGGCATTCGATGGTATGTTTACTTGCTCCTCACAACCCACACTCCTCATTCTCGAAGGAAGTCACTGCTGCTCCACCACCAGCAGGCCTGAGTGGGGAAATTAGACCAAGAACTCACCAAGTGGGACATTACTCCATGACAGATATTTCACCAGAGAATAATTATACTTCATAAGACTGCTAATAAATCAAGCGAGACAAACGAGCGACGTGCACTTTATCACCTTCGTCCTCAATCAGCATCTCAGGGCTGGCCTGAGGGAGCATTTGTGTGACCCTCATGGTCGGCCCTTGACCCCTCCTGGCAGCCCTGGGAGTTTAGGCTGCTGCTCCGCAGATGAGGAAGCCAACCTTCACAGAGGGACAGACAGCAACAGCGGTGGATGGGGTGGAGGGTGGAGGGGTGGGGGCAGTCATGGCTCCAGCTCCAGGACTCCAGTAGCAGCACAGGCTGACCAAGCCTGTCCGCCTGAGTGGGTGAGGCTGGCCTCAAAGTGCGAGGCCTGAGATTACAGAGCTAAGGATCCTGAGTTTCAGATGGACTGTGAGCGGGTAAGTAAGCAACTTCTACCAATTCTCCCATCAGAGGCCAGGTCTAGACACAGGCAGAAGAGGAAGGGAATTGGGCCTGAGTCCCAGGAAGAATCCTGAGAGAAGGAGGGAGTGAGTGGGAGCCTCTGCAGTGAGAGTTCCAGAGGAGAAACGTGGGGATCCAAGAGAGGGGAAAGAGGCAGGGTCGGGGGTTGCACTGGGGCTTCCACCCAGCCCCAGCTGGCCCCTAAGGCCCTGACACTTTCTCCCGAGTGCCTTTTTGGTGAGGGTCAGACCCCATGCTGGGGCCCATGCTGACATGGGCAGGGCCCTGTGCCCAGAGAGGTAACCCTCATCCTGCCGTTTAAGGAACAGAACTGCAGCCTTGCTGAGGCCCTCCCAACACTGGGGTCTCAGCACAGCCGTGCTCACCCAGCTTGGATAGGAGTCCCAGGACCATCCACAGCCAGGCCTGCCCTGCAGGGGCCCACAGCCGGGGAGGAGTGAGGTTTGGACATTCTCTCCCCATCTCTTTAAAGTCCAGGAGGCAGGGATTCCCACTGAGACCTACAGTGAGAGACAAGCGGGGGGATGGGGCCCACCTGACAGAAGGCAATCCCAGGACTTCAGGACCTCCTTTGGGTCTAGGCTACTGCATTTTCCCCCTCTCGTGAAAGGCCTGTGAACCAGATTGGCTCACCCATGGCTCAAGACCTATATCCAGTGTTGATACCAGGAACCTTAGGAAGCCAGCAGCCCAGGCCTCCCACTGTGTCCCCTTTCCACTGTGTCCCCTTCCTGTACCTTCCCACCTCTTGCCCTCTGACACCCCTTGCTACCATCATTCCCTACACCCCCACCCCACAGGCTGAGGACCCACCTGGCCAGGCCCTACCCCATAGGCTAAGGACCCGCTTGGCCAGGCCTGCCCTACAAGGGCTAGCCATGCTCCCTCTGTTGATGTGACCCAGCAGCCACCCTGCCTGATGAAGGTTCAGCTCCTACTGAGGACACAAGAGCAAGGGCCTGGTCATCAGGCTGGGAGGGGCGAGGCCTGGCCTCTTACCTGTTGCTCAAGGAGGCCACTGACAACACTGGCTTCTGGCCCAGGTGAAATGCTGCTGTCTGCAACAGTTAGCATGAGGGCCCGAGGCTGCTCTGCCCTACACAGCCACCTTCACCCCTGAAGGAGACAGGAGCAGGTGCCGTGGGGCTCCCCTACCTTGGTGCAGGCCCCGGCTCTATGACTGAGGGCTAGGAGAACGCAAGCCACTCATCCACTCTGGGCCTCAGTTTCCTTGTTTGAAAACCTCAAAAGTTGGGACCAGAGGCCTCTGAGGTCTTCCTGGTTCATCATGGACCCCAAACATGTCCATCTGGGCCACCCGGGCCCAACAAGTTAGGATGATGGGTGGAGGGACTGCTTACCCGTTCTACAAAGCCATGTTTGTGCTTCAGCTTATACACTTTCAGCCTGGGCAAGAAGCTCTCAGCATAGTCCTTGTCCTCCAGGCCGTGCAGCAGGACGCCGTGGAAGGCCAGCCGGCACATGTTGGCATGAATGTCCGCATCTAGCCTGGAGCCAATCACCAGGCACAGCCGAGGGCAGGTGACAGGCTTCTCAAATTCCACAAGGGCCCACTGCTGCCGTGGGCAGCAGCCTTCGGCGGCCTGGCCCGTCATCTTGTCAGCCTCATCACTGTCCGTCCCCGCTGGTGCCAAATCCTTCTCTAGGTACTGCTCCTGGAAGAGGTATTCTCGAGAGAAGTCGAAGGAGTCCAGCACAGGTTCGTGGTCAAAGCTGTCGGGGGCAGGGCTGAAGAACATCAACCGGCCCATGACCGTCTCATGGCCCACCGTGATGTGGAACTTGGCTTTAGTCTGCAGGGGCGCCCGGAAATACGGAATCTTCTCCACAGAGATGATGGCTGCATGGACAGTGTGCAGGGACTCGGGGGCACACACTAGGCCACGCTCCAGCAGCTTGGGGTCAAACTGGGTGACGCAAATGCCCAGGCGGTCTCCCTGCATGGCTGAGGTAACAGGCATGTGAAACATCTGCATGGATTTCACCTTCTTCACCACCTGGGGGGCAGCAAAAGAGAAAACTCAGGAAACGAAGAGCCTTGAGGCTGGTGGGGAGGGCCTCCAGCTGGAGAAGTCCCCATCCCAGGACTGCCAACACCAACCCGGCCCCAGGCATGGCACCCCAGAAGAGCTCTGGGGAGCTCAGACTCCCCCTGGCCAGAACAAGCTCCACCCTGCAAACATGAGGCTCGCGGGGTCCCCTGGTCCAGGATGCGGATGGTGGTCACGGCAGCCAAATCCTCAGCTACCTTAGCTCCCTCCGTCCCTCTAGTCGCTGCTCCGCCCCAGACCCCATTCCAGCACTTTCTCGCCTTCAGCCCTCTGCAGAGGCTTGTCACCACATGCAGAATGGGTCCCCTAGGTCCTCAGCCTGCCAAGCTATGGCCATCTGTCCTTGAAAGCCCAGGCCAAACCCCATTGCTCTAGAAAGTCTACCCTGACCCACAGTGGGTAGGGTTTATCCCTCTCTCTTTGGTGCGACTCCAAGCTCCTCTGAGTCATACACAGCCTGCTCTGCTGTCACTGCCTATTCTGTGCTGATCTGCCCACAAGCCTGTGCGCTTCTCCAGGGCAGGTCACAATGAGGGACTACAGTGAGACAGGGACTGTTCTGGCGGTGGGAACAGAGTGAGAAACAGCAACAGAACTACAAATACGTTAACATTAACTAAGTTTGTGCTGATACTATTATGAAGCTTTGTGTGTCAGTATATAACTAACATAATTCTATACATATAATAGAGTATTATAGTACATACAATATGTATACATATATAAGATATATAAAGAAGGCCTAGCGTGTAAGGGGAGGTCTGGCTTTTCAGAGCGGTGGCCAGGGAAGACGTCTGTAGAGGCGATGACTCAGCTAAGACCTGATTATAAGAAGTTGTGTGAAGGTCCAGAAAAAGAGAGTTCTGAACAGGGAAACTAATGAATGTACAGGCCCAGGATGGAGGCTGTGTGGGTCTGAGAAATAAACAAAGAGGCGGGAGGGCTGCAGCAGGGAGGGCAGGGAGGGCAGGGAGGAGAGGGCAAGCTGGAAGTGGCAGAGGAGTTTAGGCAAAGGAGTAACCTGATCTTATCTCTGGAAACCACCACACCAACTACTACACCAGGCAGATTTCTGCACCCACAGTTCTGCACCCACAGTAAATCAGGAACAGACAGAGGAAAGGCTCTAATAAACGTTTGCGTAAATCAATGAACATTCCTAAGATCCACTGTCGGAGAGATGAGATCACGCTTAGCACAGCAAAGGAATGGGTAATGTATTTCAGAGAACCTGCCATCGAAACTGGCTCAGTTAAAGACACTTTGGCCTTCAGGTGGTCGAGCACCCTCATCTGCAAAGCCCGGGTGTGTGGAGCACTCCTTTTCTCCTTGGATAAAGGGAGAATGCTGAGCTGCTCTGGGCGCAGGAGGCCAGGCCCTTTCCTGGAGAGCCATAATACTCAAGTGTTTGTTTAAAGATCATTAACTACCTAACCAAGAGGTCAGGGGGCAGAGAAAGTGAGAAGTGTGGTGTCAAAAGCCACAGCCAAGATCAATCAAAGAGAAACATAAAACATCTCTGAAATGGTCTACAAGGGCAACGGGAAACTAAGATTTTCAGGAATGCACCTCAGAGTAACCGGAGAATATTATCTTACACTAAGCGTCTGCCCAGTGAGGCAGGCCCCAAATCACAGCTCTCCCCCCCGCCACGCACCCCAGGCCTGTAGCTGCCCGGTGAGCTGTCCTCTGGCCCCCACCCCACTCGTCTCGCTTCTCCAGGAGAGCTTTCTAAAACATGTCGGATGATGCAATTCCCTTGGCACCGACCACTACATGGGCTCCCCTCTTCACTTCCCTACTTTCAAACCTTTTGGGCGTAGCTGTTGTGAGTAGGCAGAGCTTCTGGTCATGTGAAATTCTATAGGGAATCAGTCCCCTGGCCGCCGCCCTCCCACCTCCCACACAGGGGTAGCTGCTCAGGGAAGGTCAGGGGCTCTTAACACCCCCTTGGCTGCCCCATCAAGGACTTCTGCTTGGCTTCTCCACATGGCCTGTCCCACATTCTCCCAACACCTGAAGCCACAACCAGGGGCAACTTGAACAATTCCCTACATACAGAACCACATGTGCATTTTGCCTGTGAGGACCCTTCTCCCTGGGACTTCTTCCACCTGAAATTCCTGTTCATCTCAGGAGACCTCCTGGAACAGCTTCCCTGCTCACTCCAGACCGAGCTGGTTACTCTGCTTGGGTTGCTCTGAAGTGGACTTCCTGTGTTGCCATCGCTGCTTCAGGGTTCTGCCAGTCTGTGCCTCCGCGTTCTTAAATTACGAGAGTAAATATCCGTGGCCCCATCGTCCACCCTGAGAACTAAAACATCACCGATAACTTCACTGTCCTTCTGTGCTCCTCCCCCACCTAGGTCTCCTGCCCGCCCCCCAGCTGGAGGCAACCACTCTCTTGAATTTGGTGTGTGGCGTTCCTTTCTTTTTAGATATACATGTACATGGTTGTGTGGAGGCTCACTACATATGTAGTACATATGCCTAATCAATACTTCGCTTTGTTTTCGGAGTGTTTGAACTTGGGAGTTTGTGCCTGTGCCGCCTACACCTGCAGCTCATTTGCTGCTGATGCTGTATGTCACAAAGCACACACAGAGCCCCTCCCATTTGGCCACCTGTCGATGCGCACCAACTGGTCATGTCCAGTTTCTTTGCTGGAAAATGGTGCAATGAATTCCCTCTCAAACCAGAGTCCTGCCTGATGCACAGCACAGGGAGGGTTCTGAAAGACTGGGGCCTTGGACCAGAACTTCTGGGTCAGGGGTGAGTGAGGGCTCATGTCTTCTAGATGAAGAAAGTACCAGTGTACACATCCAGCTACAGGCCAGAGACTCTTGATGGATCCATGTCTTCTCCAACATCTGTCATGGCCAGATTTCTTAATATCTGCCTATCAGACTTGCTTATTTCCCCCTTTTAAATCCAGGTTCCTGTGGCTGTATCTTGGGGCTTAGCGTATAGGGCGGCTGACAGACGCTGCTTATGGGAGACCCAGTGAAATCCCCAGGCCGTCCAAAGAGAATGGCTGCATCTCATTCTGGAAGAGAAATGCCCCCCATGGCAAAGGAAGCATGGAGCAGAGATTCCGGAGCAGCCAGGGCCTGAGTGACCTCTTGGTGTTTCAGATGCTCCACGGGATCGCAATCCCCCCATCCCCGACTGTCGGCCCCCACCCCCACTAGCAAGTCCATCTCCAAGCAGGCTTCATTAAAAGCATGTTCTTTTCAACGCGGTTTGTGTTCTTAGGACTGAAATAATAAAGAATGCCTTAAGAGGGCACCGTGAAGA
This sequence comes from Mustela nigripes, assembly GCF_022355385.1. Lineage (NCBI taxonomy): Eukaryota > Metazoa > Chordata > Mammalia > Carnivora > Mustelidae > Mustela > Mustela nigripes. Next base: position 57,731,161 of record NC_081558.1, read on the forward strand.
GCAGAAAGACAAATAACTGTGCAAATCAAGATTTCAAGGGCCCAGACAGGAAATTGTGAAACAGATAAAGATGGGGACAGGGCGGCGAGGCACGACTGTGGGCTCTGGTGGGGGCATGCAGCCACATCCTCACACGGACTCGCCGACAAGCCCCCATTCTACAAGACAGCCTTCAAGAATGTAAGAGACCATGGAGGACGCCAAAAATATGGAAAAGTAGTCTTGCCAACTCCAGAATGGGGGGGGGGGGCAAAAACAGGCCTTCCTTTCATTTATGGGCCAACTTTGAGAGAGTCCTTCCATCTACTCAACAGCTCACTCGGATTTACTGATATTCAAGTTGAGTGGCAGAGGGCATTCACTCAACACGTGTTTATCAAGCTTCTCTCACGGACCAGGCGTAGGCCCTGCAGTGATACAGGGTGAGCGGAACGGACTCTGGAGTCTACTGCTGGGAGTCAGGGAAAAGGTGTGTGTGGGGCAGCTTATAAAGTCATCAACTGATAAGTGCAGATTACAAAACCACGGCGAGGTCCTATGGGAGAAAGTAACTGGGTGATGCAATCCTTCCTGTGTCATCGGGGAGGGCTCCCCAGAGGAGGTGGCACTAAAGAGGAGACCAGAGGAGTAGAAGAAACCAGCCACAGGGGCTTCAGGCAGAGAGAAGAGCAGAGCAGGTCTGAGGCTCTGAGGTAGGAAAGAACGTGACCTGTGGTGGGGTAGGGGGGTGGGACTGAAAGGCAGTGGGCTGGCTGGAGGGGTGGGGGCCGGGGGCAGTGGCATCTGGTTGGAGACATGGGCCCACCACCTTCAGCATGAGGACACTACCCCCCGGTGGTAGTGGCGGCCTGGGGTTGAGCAGAGGAATGACACGTGCTCTCATGCGCTTTGACAAGGTCACTTTGGCTACAAGGTGTGGAGAAATAAGAAAGGAAAGAGAGAAAGCAGCAAGGAAGGAACCGTGCAGTACCATGCTGGGGTGTGCTGATGGATCGGATGTGGGGACGACAGAAACACAGGCACATGAGGACGGACTCCCCAGTCCCAGCTGGAGGAACAGCCTTGCGCTGCGGTGAGGAGGGGTGGCTGAGAGATCCGTGCCTGGGAGAGGCCTGCGAGGCAGCTGGCAGCAGGTGAGCACAGAGGTCGGAGCTGCAGGAGAGGTGGAGGCTGGAGGTGGATGTCAGGGGCTGGGAAAGGAAGCCTCACACACCTGCCTCTAGCCTTTCCACCTGAAGGTCTGGTAGGTACCTCCAGCCTCCCACATCTGAGACTCCTCTCCTTCCTTCTGTCTCAGAAACGGCAGCTGTTTGTTTCCAGCTGCTCGTGTGAAAATTTTGGGTCCACCTTGACTCATAAACATACCCAGCCTTCAGGTGCTCTAACAGGCTTCACCTTCCAAACAGGGCCAGCGCCCAAGCCTGGGTCTCTGCAACCCCTGCCCATGCTGGTCCCAGGCCCACCTGGCTTTGATAACTGCCCCTTCCCCTTCCCGGGCAGCCTATTCCCCACAGAGCAGCTTAAACCTAAGACAGGACTCTGCACTTGCGCCTCCAAGCCCTTTACTGGCTTCCCATCTCACTGTGTGTAACTAACGTCCTTGCTAGGACCCCAAGGTCCTACAGTCAGGCCCTGACATTTCAGTTGACTTTATTCGCTACAGTTCCTCTACAGCCTCTATTCATGTCACTTCAGTCACATGAGCCTTCTTACTTCTTGCTCCTGAAACATGCCAAGTGTGCTCGTACCTCAGGGTCTTCACACATGCGAGTGCCTTTGACTGGGATGCTCCTCCCTCAGATGCCCTATTTCTCTTTTCCTTGTCTCCTTCCTGTCCGCTCAAATGTTTCCTTCTCAAAGCCCATCCTTGACTCTGCGATAAGAGCTCCCCATCCCTGTCTTCTTCTCTTTGTTTCACTTTTCTTCATAGCACTCGTCGCTACATGATGTATCATAGATTTGTTTACTGTCTATCCCACACTGGACTCTAACCTCCATGAGGGCGAGGGTGAGGGCTTTGTTTTTATTTTAACTTCTGTGTCTATCTTCAGTGCCCAGCACAGTGCCAGACATATGGACGCCCTTGTTACCTATTCGTGGAATGAATGAGAGCAGCCATGGATGGGTGCAGCACTGTCCCTGCCCTCGAGGGAGTTGCAGTCTGGGTCTGGAATGCATAGCTCCAAAAAGGCGCATGGAGGTACACAGCCATGCTATAGGAGCAGGGCTGGCCCCAAGGCTAGCTAGGGGTTGGGATGTTCCAGATCACCCAGGGGAAGGAGCCTTCCAAGCCTCTCCGAGGGACTCAGGTCACTCTGGTGGGGCACAGTTAGGACAGCCACGAAGAAGGCAGGTGGGAGAGCAGGGAGGCGTCTCTGTGTGGGACCGCCAGGCCAGCCCATTCCCTGAGCTCAGCTCAGACAGGGGACGGTGGCTGCTGCATCTCTTCCTCTTGCCCTTCCCCGCATTCTGGCACCAAGCACTTCTGGGGAAGGGAGGATGGACCCACGGAGAGAGGGAGGAAGGAATACATCAAGCAAGCAAACAATTTTTAAAACTCAAGTTCATGCTTGCTAAGCAGTTTGGCCCTTTCTGACTAACAAAGAGGCTTTACCATCATCTGGGTCAGTTATTCTTCATGAAAACCCTATGAGGCAGGTCAATATTTTTACATTCAATTTTATGGATGAAGAGACAGGTTTGGGATGTCTCCAAGGTCACAGAGCAAAGAGGCTGAGACTTGGGACAATGAATGCGGGGGCTACAAGGCAGGTCTGACATCCTGCAGCCCGGTGCCTGGACCAGCTGAGCAGAAACCGTGCCTGGGCAGCTGGCGCTGGGGGCAGAGCAGCCCTACCCTGTCAGGCTGCTCCAGGTCTGGAGTACCCACGATGGGGACGCCCATGTGGTGAGAACCAGAAGGATGGCTCCAGGGAAGGGACAGAGGGAAGACTCCACTGTGAGAGGACCCTGGTCAGGGTGGAGGGAAGGTAAGGAGAAGCCAGCCTGCCCTGAGACTTGGGAGCGGTGGGGACAGGGGCAGCTCAGTCCCTCCCTCCCCCTGCCCAGGCTGCCATGATTGCCCTGGCCACAGTCAGCAACAGCCTCTTCCTGGCCAAGCCTGGCAGACAGTCTCAGACCTGACTTTTCAACTGCTCTGCTCCCTCCTCGCCACCAACGTGTCTAGGTTTGGGGAGCACGGTGCTTGGCACGGGACAGACACTATGTAACTGTTTGCCGATGGAGTAGATGGGAGGGCAAAGGAACCCTCTGTGTGCTCCCAGGCCTGACACACTCAGTTACCCTTCCTGGTCTCCTGAGCATCTGAAGCACAGTTACCCAGCATCCTGAGGACTCTGTAGGGTGCTATACTCAGAAGGACCTGGTCTCTGTCTTGGAGTCTACTGAAAACCTCCCAAAGAAATTACTCAAGGTGGGAGGCACAGAGCGTTTATCTCTGCTCTTCATGGCACCCTGCGTGGAAGAGTGGTACCCGGCTAATGCTGGACTTCACAATTTTACCCCATGAGCTGTACAGAAGGTGCACAGAGAGACACCTGACATTGGCTGGATACCTACACAGGATGCTCTACAGACCTGAGTAGCCTTTTCGGTGGCCAACAACGATCTCATTTTAGAGACAATGTAACTGAGGTCCCTAGAGGTTAAGACATTCATCCACAGCATCCAGATCTACCTGCCAGGAAAACCCAAGTTCTTTTACTAGATCTTGCCAGAAAAACCACCACGGAAGTCCAAATGAGTTACAGTCACTGCACTGAGGTTCCCTCACATGCGGGGAGTTCTCTGGCAGCATTCCTGGTGCGGGGTAAGAAATGGAAGGGCCCGACGACATCAGAATACACTGCAGAGGAACAGCAGTGTTTAGGGCCCGCTCGGCGTTCTACGGAATCAACAGATGCTTGACAGGAGTGGACAATAGCCTGTGCTTAGCAGTTTTTCTGATGTGCAGAGATTTTTATAATAATGGTCCTGGCTGTAATGAGATTGGACCTCTATTATCCATTTTCGTTCCACTAATGAGCCTGGAAGCTCCTGGCTGTGCCAAAGGCGAGGGTCGGGGCCTTGCAACTTCATCATTACTTAATAAAATGTAAATCGGAGAGGAAAAGAAACACACAAGGTTTGACACTAATAAGCTTACAGCAGGATCAGTTACTTCAATTCAAAGAGGTTCAGACCGGAGGGGGAAAAATGAAATAAGCTTTTAAAGATCAGTCTAGGTTTGGCTCCATCAGACCTAACCAATTTTGTTTAATAAGGTTTCAATTTGGCTGCTCTTATTTCTCCCTCTTCTTCGAGCTAGGCTGGGGACAGATAAGGCATCCCCCTCATCCCACCCCCGCCTAGTGCATTAATTGCATCTTGTACAAAAAGCCAAACTCGGGCCTCTGCACAAGGAGAGGGCAGTATGGGCCCCCGGGGTTTGCCAGCGCCTCCCCTGCTGGGACCAACCCCAGCTCCCCCAGCACCACCTCTGGGACTGTGGGAATACAGCACCAAATGCATCCTGGGGATTCCATTCTCACCCACTTGGTTTTTAGAGAAATGGAAACCATCCCAAAAGGTACAGAGAATCAGATGACATCAGAACCACCTGTGTTCCCACCACCTCAGACTGACTGCTAAGATCCTGTCTCTCGGACTTCACGTTGACAGCGAGTTGAAGACCTCTAGTCCCATTTTCCTCCTCGACTCCCTGCACTTACTTTCATCCTTCTATTTTATACACTTTGTCCCATGCTTGTTCCTGAATTGTATATTTGTTAGTCTCATTCCCACTTGTCTCCTTCCTTCTGTATTATGTTTCTGACATCCAATCTTCCTGGGAAAGAGAGACCCCCATCTCTGTATCTATTTAGCATGTATCTATCTAGACAGAGATGCTGCTATCTCTGTACATGTCTTTTTGACTACTGTGCGGTATTTCTTCTAGGAAAGCTCCCACCTTTTACCCATGCCCTCACTGATGGACATGAGTTGCTGTTTTTGCTGCAGGAGATGATGTGGAGTAACCTCCTGTACATGTGGCCCTTTCCACACGTGCAGCGTTTTTCTAGCATGGCTATCTGGGTGGAAGGCTGGCGTGGGGGCCACAGTCCAGTGTTACCAGGTCTCACTGACTGCTTTCTGAAGTGGGCAGAACCCACACGGGCAGTGCAGACCCTTGCCAGCACTTGGTACCGCAGGCTTTTCAACTGTTGCCAGGCTGCTAGATTAGGCATGGTGTCCCACTGCTGTCTTTATGTGCATTTCTAGGGCCAGGCTTCCTCAGAGTCTCTGCTGCTTCTAGTTCACCAGAGATAAATTGTGAAAGCCCCTTGTCTGCTGAGACCCTGCCAGGCCTGAGGAGCTTCATGGACATGCTCCTGAGCCCACATGGCTCTTGGAGGAGGGGCGCAGAAGAGACGAGGGGCAGGAGATCTGGGGAGGCCCCTCCTCACCATCCTGGCTCTCCTCCTCGGCTCCCCTGCCCTCTGAGCACTGGTGCCAGGAAATGTAGTCCTGGCAGCACTCGACACACTTCTCCCACCTGGCTGACCAGAGGTGGGATCTGTTCTGCGCAAAAATGCCACTGGGGCCTCAACAAGAGAGACCAGCTGTCCCCTGGTGAAAGAGGGTGGGAGCCAAGGAGAACTTCCTTTCCGAGATCCCTGTTAAGAAAAAAGGAATGCCCTATATGGAAAGGAAAAGAGGATCTTCAGGAGCCTGAGGGCCCACAGAACTAACCCCCCAGCCCCTGGCAAAGACCCAATTCTAGGGTCAGAGATGGAATGGGGCTTTTTGTTGTGTGCATGTCTGCCTGCTCTGGCTCTTCTCCTGGCCCCGGGGCGCTCAGGTCAAGTTCCCACCCCCAGCAGGGCCCACATGCACCTTCCCCACCTGCATACCTCTCCCACCAAGACCAGCTTAGGTCGCCCGCTCAGGGCCTTGGAGCACCCTATACTGTTCCTCACAGTGGCACTCACAGCACCTTATGGTCATTGCCACCATGTGCCTGTGTGTTCTGTTGTTTTCCACAGGGCCCCCTGTGCCACACAGACAGCTGCCTGTGCATAGGCTGGGTTTATTCTGCTTACCTCTGGTCCCCCACAGGGTGCCTGCCACATGGAGGGCAGCCAGGGAGGAAGGGAACGGATTTGGTTTCCTACCACATGGCCCAGCAAAGGCCCCCGCTCCTCCACAGCAACCTCGCCAACAAACCCCAGTTATGAACCTCCTAGTTGCTGCAACAATGGAGAACCGTAAAAGTGACAAGGGGCCTGCCAGGAAGCTTTATGCTCCTCCTCCCAGCCACCCTCCACGCATTTGTCATCCCATAAAACTTTAAATTGAATTACACCAATGTTTGAGTCTTCTGTTTTCCATACAACTGGGGCTTTAATTGTTTTTAATGACATCCCTGGGCTTTTTGGGGGGTAAGGAATCCTTGGGAGGCAAGCCAAGGGAGCCAGCTCTGTCTTTAGGGCAGGGCTCAGAAAAGCCGTCTGCAGAGAGCTGAGCGTGACCGCACCTGTGCGTGTGGGTCTGCACAGAGAACACAGACAGGCTTGGGTCTAAAAGGGGTGGGTCCCAAGGCTCTCCTTTCCTTCAGCCCTCTGGGAGTACTCCCCCTGCCCCATGACCCCTGCTTCTGGTGAGTACACCAGGCCCTGTGTTCTAGCTCTGAGCTTTGGGTAAGTTTCATGACCTTTCCAAGTCTCAGTTTCTTCATCAGTAAAATGGAGCTAATACATCCTAGGCCACCGGGCTTCTGTGAAAGCTTTAAGGAGGTGGCATGCACCCGCTATCTAGTGGAACAGCTGGAGAGTGCCAAGTCCTCAGTGAATGTGATGGCCCCAGCCCCAACTCATGGTCCCAACTTCAGACTCTGGCTTCTTCCCCATCCTTTAAAAGTCCCCATTGCCCATAAGTAGCAAATCCTAGAATAGTCCTGCCCCATATCTACAGTTTCTTCCCATTCCTGGTCCCCATTTCCAACACAGACTCCTCCAACAGTCAACCTTCCCCATGTGTCTGCCAGGTCAGTCCCCGAGTAGAGAGCCTGGGTCCTACAATGCCCTTGCTCAAGCCTGCCCAGGCTCTAGGTATCACGTCCCTCTGGCTGGCATTCAGCCCAGCCCTCCACTCCAGCCTAGCCTCCTTCCGCGTCTATGTGCCAGCTCACCCTAAGCCTCTGCTTCTGCTTACTTAATGCACCTTTCACAGTGGCACTCTTCAGGGTCTGCTGCCAATGCTGCCACCTGCATTCCCGCAACGCACGTACTAGTGGCACCTGCTGGCAGGCAGGCCCTGCACTTGACAACAGGGACATGCGGGAAGCCACGGTCTTTGCCCTCTAGGATGCTACACTCACTGTGGGAAGCAGGTATATAAAGTACTACTTCGAACACAGTGTGTTGAGTGCCACGAGAGGGGCTCAGGGGGCCTGCAGAGAGGGGGTGACATCTGGGTCGGATTTTGAAGGATGATGCCATGCAAGCGAGATTAGGAAAGAGGGAATGGCATGGGGAAGGGGTTGTGAGGAAAGTACAAGGAGGTGCTGGAGGTGTGGGCAGAATTCTATGGGGTAGGGTTCAAAACAAGATAAAGCTGATGCTGGGGCAGGGCTCTGAGAGGGCAGGGGCCCTTTCTTCCCATCTGTGCAGCTTGTCCTGATGAGGCAGGGCCTGCCAATACAGAAGGGATTCGGGAATAGGCCGTGCAATGGAGTTCCAGGAAAAGCAAGGCTGGGTTTCTCACTTCCGGATGCCTCCCAGAGAAGAAACCCATGCACGTGAGCACGAGACCTCCATGTAGACTGGGCGGTGGGCCAGAGCCCATCCACGGCACATGGCACATGGCACCAGCCAATATGAAATGTCCATTCTCACAAATGTGTGCATTGGCCAGGCTCTGTCTGTAGTGACAGGGGAGGCCAATACTGGGTAGAAACACAAAAAGTGCAAAAACCACACGACATGTTACATTTACAAAATGGCATCATGTACTTTCACGTAAATATCTGTATTGCATAAAGAAGGGTTTAGGATACACTCAGAAGAATTAGCAGTGGTCTCCTCTACACTGGAGGCCAGGATGGGTATGACAGAATGGGCCCTTTCCCCTTAAGCAGAAAGTTTCACTTTTGGGACATGCAGGCATTCATAAACTGGTTATATAATTAAAAATTAATTCTTCAAAAATAAGAGACAGACATTTTAGTCAATTAAATTTAATACAATCAGGTTCTAATCAATTCACTCAACCAAGACTGACAGCGTGCTCTGAGCCAGACTCTGTGAGGGTGCCGGGCCGGGAGGAGCAGTAAGGGGAGGAGCAGTAAGGGGAGGGGGGGCAGGGTGGGAGGGGCGGCAGGAGGATGAGAGACACACTCCTGGGTCTCCCCGCTGAACTCTGTAACCCCAGACTTGAGTTTTGCCTTCCCTAGCAACACCCTGAAGCCACAGAGGCAGGACACAAAGCCAGCAGGCCCCCTAACTAAACCTGGCCCAACCTCCCTTCTCCACATGGGGAGACACAGGGGACTCTGGCTGAGGCAGCTGGCCCAGAATGGGAGACTCTCATTTCTCCTAAAACCTGTGGAAATACTCATGCCACCTGCCAGGAGGGGGAGGGCAAAAGAGATGATACAAGATTCTAAGCTCCTACAAACTAAAAGGGAAAAGTGGCACAAAGGGGGATGAGACCGCTCCGAACAACCCCAGCTCTGTGCTGTACCCAGACCAAGAGCCAGCTGGTGGGGCTGGGGAGTGGGGTGACCCCAAGCCAGGCCTGAGAGATAGGCACTCTGAAGACAATGAACTGTTTGGTCCTCAACCTGAGCCAACCTACCTTCACTCCACCCAGATGCTCGAAGGGAAGTGCCTGTTCTTCAGGAAGTGACCTGGGGACCAAAACATGCTGCTCATGACCACAACCCTCTTAGCCACCCGAGATCACCCTGGTCCAGACAAATGGCTAAATGAACGGAGGATGAGATGTCATGTAAGTAATCAAATACATGAGGCAATTTTATCAGCATGGAAATATCCTCTCTCTCTAATACTGGATAACTAATCAAGGCATAAAAAATACTTCAAACTGTAAATAGCAGTTGCCTCTGGGTGATAGGCCTCTCGAGAGTTTTGTTTTTCAGTTTCTTCACACTGCACAGAGATTTCCAGAGTGACCACATACTGCTTTGCTTTAGGAGGAAAGGCTTTTCAAAACCTCAGCTGAAGGAAAAAGGAAGGCTCTGTCACACCCAGCTGCAGAGGTGACTTCTCTGTAGGAAGACCATCAGGTTCCTTCCCCAGCCACATGCCCTGGCCTGGACTGCATCAGGAGGCATCCCACAGCCGCTCTGCGTGTTCTCACTCAGCCTCACGACCACCCCACCAGCATGGTGGTGCCGCCATGGCCATTGGACAGATGAGAACACAGAGTCGGTAACCTGCTGAAGGCTACTCGGTGGCAAATGAGGAAACGAGGATGCAAACCCAGCAAGGCCTGACTGTGAAGGGCAAGTTCAGTGGCCTACATCTCAGGCTACAACCGAGCGCAGAGCACAGAGGCCTGGCCCTGGGCAAGTGCTCACGGGATGCCTTGGTGTTGGTAGAGGCTACCGCGTAGGGGCGGCAGTAGTGGCCGTGGAGCCCGGGTCCCCTCGGAGGACAGAAGAAGGCCACCTTCAGATAGAGAGCAGGGAAGGTGGGGAAGGTCTGGGGCTGGGCTTTGCCTATGACAGGGAGAACTGTATCTGACTGGCCTCTGTCACTTTTGTCACGAAGCCACCTTCTAATGACAAAACAAAATCAAAGTAAGGTCCGTCCAAGGAGGAGAGGCAGACTCATGTTTGGAAATCTTAAAACAGTAATGGGAAGAGTATCCCATACCAAAGATTTTTTTCCTCCCTTCTGTTTTCTGTATACTATTCTGTGCTTTCCAAGTTTGTCTTTTTCTTCAGTAGTAGAATGAAAAAAAAAAAAAAAAAAGACTTTGAAGGCAAACATCAAATATCCCATTTTTCAACTTAAATACATCACCTAGAATTAATTCCACCAAAAATAACGAAGGTTCTGTTGTGTGCCAGGCCGACCAAGGCACTGGGCCTACAGCCTTGTACTGCTTATGAGCAAGCAGGGCTGGAAGCTCACCGTTAGGCAGAGCAGGATGGAACGAGCCAGGAGCTGGGTGTCCAAAAATAGAAGAGCAGCTTTCCCCCTCCGGATCCTTCTTTCCTCCTCCTTGGGATCTCTTAGGGAAAGCTTTTAGTTCCACAATGGAGTAAGGAGCTCACTGACCCTAAGAAGCCTGCATTTTCCACTGGACCTGGAGCCTTGAGGATAATCCCCATTCCTTAGGGGGGGCCTCTTGCTGAGATGCCAGCAGGCCAAGATGCCCACAATTCCCTAAAGACAACATGACATGCTTCCGCCTTTCCTAACTGCAGAGAGCAAATGGAGGGCACTGCCTGAAAATTGTCTGCTAGATGCACAGAATCTCTTGGAAGTCCTAAAATTTTATACATTAAGATTTATGGAAATTTTTGTGTTCTGACTGTAAAAGATCCATGTTTCTTTTAACCAACTGAACCACCCAGGCACCTGATCCTTGTTTGTTTTAAATATAAAAATAAAGTTTGGAATTAACTGCCCTTATGGAAACACACTCGCTGGCCGTGGCACACAGTGGCCATTTGTCCCAGCACCCTGGCCCCGGAGCAAACAAGGCACAAAGGAGGGAGGCACTCAACTGAAGGGATGCAAGCGCTTGAGGGCCTCGGGAAAGGCTCAAAGGGGCAGCGAGAGGCTCAGGCACTCACTGGCTGACTGCCAGCCCCAGAGCACATGGAGCTGCGGTGGGAGCCCCCTGCCCTTGAGCACCGGTGAGCACCTGCACGCTGCCAAGGGAGGTGCCAGCATCTGGAGATACACACCTGCCATCCAAGCAGGAAGGAACGTGACCATCCCAACCCTGGGCGACCCTACTGAGGGGTGGGCTGGCATCCCACCTGGCAATCATCCAAGGGATTTTTGAGGGGAATGCCTGTCTCCCGGCATTTGTCCCAGGGACCAGCCTTGGAAGGTAGTCCTATGTGACTCCCAGTGCGGCAGGAAGCACTCCAGCTTTGCAGGGAACCATGCTGGTCAGATCTGCCACTTCCCAGCTAGGGGAGAGCCTGGCCCATTTACCGCTGGGCCCCAGCTTCCTTGTTTGTGAAGTGAAGATGACAGTGCTTGCAAGGCTCCAGCAAGAACTCAAAACGACGTGAGTGAAGTCCAAGCACAGTCCCTATCACTCAGGAAAGAGCTGTTACGATTCAAAGAGGGAAATTAAAAGACCCGGCATGGGGGGAGTTAGTGTGGGGGGAGCTGCAGAAAATGGCATCTGGAAGGTTCGATTGCTCCAGCACTTCAGGTAACAAAGGTTAAATGTTCTTATACTCAGGCCAGGCACTACAATCACCAAGTCACCAGCAGCCGTTGCACAAAGAACTGCAGCCAGAGCCAGAAAGCCAATGGTCGCAGCCGAGGCACATGGAAGGCCCTCAGTGCTGCTGCACCTGGCCCTCAAGACGTCATCCTGGGGAGGAGCTCCCCAAGAAAAAGAAGTACCCCTCAAGGGACTCAGAGCAGGCGTGGTAGCTGGCAGCAGTTTCAGTTTCCATATGCCAGGGATCACTCCAAAGGCCAAGCTAGGGCTGACAAGTGTTTTCCTGGGTATCTGGAGAGATTTATCTCACACGAACTATTCCTAAGTGCAGACTCCAACATATATATACCTTTTATGTGGAGCTGAGAGAAGCTCTTCTCCAAATGCTATTATGAATTTATAAGTGCTCGCCCAGAAAGCAGGTTGTGGGGATAACGACATTAATCATTATCTGACAAGTTTAGGAGCTGTGCTAAGGTTAACGAAAATCAGTTTAAACATGTAAGTGAGAACTATGGGAAAATGTCAGGGAATAAGCTGTCCCAGGGTGGAATGGAAAAGCGGCATCCTCCCAGCCTGGAGAGTCAGAGCTCCCACAAGGTGACAGGTGTAGGCCGGCAAAGGGGGACAGGAGGAACTGCACAGGCGGAGGGGGCGTGCAGGGCAGAAAGGGAATCCAAATCACTCTTGCTCTGCCAGCTCCAGACCTGAGCTCCCCACCACCCCCACTCCTCCGGAGCTCCGTGCCTGGGTCGCGGCTCCAAACCACCCACCTTAAGGGCTGGGGTGAGGCAATGCACTGCGACCAACTCGGCTCTGTCAGAGCGAGGGCCACACGGAGACAGCCCGCGTGAAATGATGAGTGTGGCATCATTAAGGGGCAGACATTGCTCATTAAAGCTCAGTCTCTCACACTACTACTACTAGACTATTTCATCCTTGGTAAGTGAGGATAAGCCCCCCAATTTCACTGACATGACCAAGAAAATCAAAGAGAGGATTTGAAAGAGCCACATGAACGCAGCTGTTTGCTCACCTCCCTCGAGGCCCGTGCACCACGACTCACATACTTCTCTGTAAAAGGCCAGACAGTAAATATTTCAGGCTCTGCCTGCCCTGATCACCTCTGCTGCAAACCACTCAAGTCTGCCATTCTGGGACAAAAGCAGCCATCAGCAAAAAACTTTACTTATAAAAACAGGTGGCAGGCTGTGGTCCGCTGGGCCTGCTTGGTGCTGAGGCCCAGGTATTGTGACCCACGCCCCTGAGCATGGAGACCCAGCCCTGTGCCTACAGCAGCCAGACCCCTGCCACTAGGCGCCAGAGGGATGGTCCGAAGTCCAGGTGCGAGTGGCAGAGCAGGCCCACAGGATGGGCATGGACTCGGCAGGCACTTTCTGAGCACCCACTCGGCTCTAGGCACACAGGACAGAACGGGACACAGTCCCTGCGGTAGAGGGTAACAGTGTGGGGAGACGGCCATACCAACAACACACGGCATGAGACTTGGCTTCAGTCTCCTCATCTGCAACCCGGACACAAGAATAATACCATGTCTTATAGCAGCAAGAGAAAAATGGGAAGCCCCTGGTTGGGTGCTGGAGTGATTATTATTCTCACCCGTCTCCTAGGAAGCAGGAGGAGAGGGCAATCCACTTGAGATGACTTTCAGAAGCTTAAGGGCATAAGCTTTGTGCAAAGTCTGTTTGGGGTAGAACGGGTAACACACAGGCCAATGTGAGTCATGTTCTATCGCAAATAAAAATCGGCCCATGAATATACATAATCCCCAAGGTAATTCTCCCAATCTCACAACGGTAATGGAGCCACCCTCGCTCACTGAGGCATGAATATTTACCGTCCTCTGGCTTTACTGCTCTCGATCTGGGTTCAATTTTGCAAATTAAAATGAGGGCTGTGTGGATAGAGAGATTACAGGAGAGCCTTCCGAAGCCTGCTGTCCCCGGTGAGGGAGCCGGGCAGGGTAAGCAGGCTCCTGCCCGCTGGCCTGATGCTTCTGCCTTGAGGGTCAGGAGCTACAGAAAATGGGCTGAGGGGTGGTGGGGGGGGGTGCCCTGTGTAGGAAAATACACAGAGCGGGAACAGGAACAGCACTTAGAACGGAAACACATTCCAGGTGGGAAGGTGGGAAAATACCCCAGGCTTTTCTTTTTGATGGCTGAAGAGAGTTTCCGAGTAGGCTTGAGAGCGGTAACTTCATAACCAGACAGACATGGCTTCAAACCCATGTCACGAAGTTGAACCTGGGGCGTGTCGTTTGGCCTCTCTGGCCTCAGCATCTCTACAAAGGCGTTCAATGCAATGCTGCCTTCCTCTCAAGGCCACTGTGAGAATCCGGATGTACCTGCCAGGTGCCTGGCCCAGAGGCCACAAACGGACAGCCCATGCATGTGGTACCTGTCAGAACACGCGCTGTACAGGAGGACAGCACACGGGAGATGGCCCGCAACCTCATGGGCGAGGACTGGAACGGCTCAGCAGGGGCGGGGATGCTGGCCAAGGAGGTGATGTTGACTTGCAGAATGGCGGCCGCTCTCCCCTAGGGTGGTCCTGGCACAGGGGCTGACCCACAGACTGGCTGCGGTCCAGCCAGGCTAAGTAAATGCCCGCAGTGAGGCCAGTGAAGAAGGGTCCAGCACCGCCCACCAGGCCTTGCTGGTAGAGGGGGCGAGAATAGTGTCCTGTGCCTTTTGCTGTCCTGGGTGAGGTGGGGCAGTAGGGGTGGATGGGGAAGAAATCAAGTGGCAGGGTAGGGATGGGGGTGTTGTGACAGGGAGCTCAGGGAATCTGCTGGCCTCCTACAGACACGGGACACCTGCCTGTCTGCCACAAAACCTGGTTCCCTGGAAACCAAAAGCCAGAGATAGAGAGAGTCACTTAATCTGACTCAGCTTATCTCAGGGCTCTGAAAACCCAACTGGAACAAAATCTGTGTGAAATTCAGTCCAGAAAACCTTTGCAAAGGATAGCACTACCACTTCTTGAGCACCTATAGTGTTTCGGGTATCTAATGAGGCCCTTCCCAAGCATGCCCTTGACTCGCAACAGTCCTTGGGGGAGGGATTACCAGGCAGCTTTTAGGACCAAGAAGCCAAGGGCTCACAGACTCTCATAGGTAGTCAAACCACCAGAAAGTGCCGGCGCCAGGCTGGGCACACCAGGCCACACAGCCCCGTTCGAGGAGGAGGCTGCTGTAGGCCTTAACACTATGCCAGGTCTAAGGACACGAGGACGAACAGGACAGAACCCTCCAGCCGCCTGAACTTCCCTCCACCTGACAACCTGCTGCTGTGCACCGTGGTGGGGGCTGTCCCAGGGTGGCAAGGAGGGAGCCATGGCTACCATTTGGTAGGGAACCTGGAGCGGAAATGCAGGGAGGAAGTGACATTTGTGCGGGGGCCCTGAGGATGAAGAGGGCAGGACACACACTGATCAGGAGGCAGGGAGAGAGCATTTGAGGAAGAGCGGCTGCCACTGAGGCTGCGGCAGGCAGGGCAATGCCCCACAGCTCACACCAAGTTGCTGAAACTTTCGGCTGATGGCAGGAGGCGGCCGCGAGATGCTGTCATGCAGAGGTGGGATGTAATGGAGTATAAAAGTCAGAAAGGCCCCCGAGGTAGCACACGTGGAGAAAGGGCTGGAGGGGAAAATAGCAAGGGCAAGTGGAGCAGACGGAGGAACTAAGACGGGCAGACAAGGCCGGCTCCAAGGGTGGGGCCTTTGTCCTGTTCACCAGTTATATCCAGAGTGCCTGCCATGCGTCTGGCACACAACAGATGTCAAGTCAATGTCTGCTGAGTGAACGAAAGAACAGAATGAGAGTCTCAAGTCACCCAGAGAGCACGGGCCATAGGCCTGGGCCGGGGGAGCACACCTAGCAGAGTGTGTGTGAGAGTGAGCAAGGTGCACTGCCTCCTTGGGGCTGGCGATGGTCACTGTGGCCGGCCTCGTCCCCGACGCCAGTGGCGCATGCCAACGACAGGGCTCCCGCTGTGCTAGCGAGGCCTGGGACCAAAGGGTTACTTGCCGCACTCAGAAAACCCTAACCCCCAGCCTGACTAAACGTCTTCTATTTTTCTTTCTGCTTTCTTTAAGACCCCAGATGTGTTCTTGCACATCAAAAGAGAGCAACTTATAAAGTTAAACTAAATCAAGGGCTTTTGTTCTGAGGCATCGTTGCTGAACTAATTATTCCTGTATGTTGTTTAATGAAATAGTGGTGCCATATATTAAACCAGTTAACAGGATGAGCACATGAGTTACAAGGAAGGTCGGGGCTGGGATTATAAATTTAACTTTTTCTTAAGAAGAGATGAAACAAACCACTCAACTCCCCGCTGTCGTATGTCACGGGAGGGGAAAATGATGGCACCGAGCAGCGCTGAGGGAGGGCCGTGCCCTGGTTCACGGATGCTGGCGGCACCGAGCCGGGCGGTGGTGGAGGGCTCCAGCCTTCTGGCTCCCAGCCCCGGCTCCTCGGCACCCAGCCCCTGGACACACACAGTGCTCACTCATCCCCGCCCCATGCCCCCTAGGTCCCACACCCTTCAGGCCTACATGGCAGTGTGCCTGCAGGTTGACTGGCCAAGCCAACAGCCGCCCCGACAGTCAGAGATAGCCCTAACAACACTGCTCACATGGAGGGGCTGTGCAGCATTCCCCAGGGCTGGAAACACCCGAACAGTTTGCAAGTCAATTGTGCAGGATAGCACAAGAGCAATGGCACCTCCTTTTTGTGGATCACAAAGCAGTGCATGAAGACAGAAGCCACAGGTGAAGATGCCACTGCATGTTAGGTGAACATAACAGTGCGTGTAAGAGAAGCCCATTTTGGCCTTTTATTCCTAAATATTTGTATGAGCATGCGTATTTGTGTGTGTACACGTGTGTATGCTATATGTAGATAAAAAAGGGTAGGGGAGCATGCTGTTGACATTGATTTTTTCTGGGGAAGAGAATTTTAGGAAACTTTAACTTTCAACAGGAGGTGATGTGTATTAACTCTGCACAAGTATGCATTTCTATTATAATTGAATAAAGCAACAAATAAACATCATTCTTCAAAAAATAAAACCACACACACAGCAATACCTCTGTGCCAGAGACTAGAGTTAAGAGGGTGACTGAGAAGGGCTTTCCTTTCCCAGCAAGGCAAGAAGCAGTATGATAAAAGATGTACTTCATGGATTACTTGCATAAGGAAAATTAATTTAGAACAATTTAAGAAAGAAAACATATAACATAAACATAGCATGATGCAACCAATAAAAACAGCAACGAACCAAGAGCTTTGAAAAATATGAGACATATTTGTGAAACAGTGGTGTTAAAATGCATCAGAAGCAGTGACATGATCATAAGTAAAAATTAAATACTGTGATCTCCGCTATGCAAATATAGAGCATATAATCATAGGAAAGTGAATTAAAGGAAATTTAGAATTACAGTCAACTTTTCCCCCTTATTCTTCTCTGCATTCTCCCCATAGGCATGCATTGCTTTTATAATCAGAAAAAAAGAGGTCATCAACTAAGAAGAAGAAAAGATGCTGAAAAGTATGTCTGAGCCAGGGCCCACAGTTCCAGCTGCCCTGGCAGTAGAGGTGGCCCTAGAGGCACAGGTAAGTGTATGGGCTCCTAGAAATGGATCCTCGCCCTTCAGAGCACTAACACTATGCGGGGACCTTGGGCCAAGGAGGACTTCTGCCAAATGATTGATTGGCTACAACACATGGTACCATTGGCAGACTGACTCTCCTCCTCCTTCAGAGCCCATGTCCTGCCTTCTGGAAGCATGAAGCAGAGGCTGCAGCAGCCAGAGCTTGGCCCTCAGCCCCGGCTCCACGTCCTACAACTTGCCAGCCACAGGACCCTGAGCAAGGGACCCTGTTTCCTGAATGTAAACTATAAGAAGGTCCCATAGCCCCATGACCACGGACAAATTTAACTGCCATCCTCAACTAGAAGATCCTGGCACGTGGATAAAGCTATGCACTTGTTTTTTCTGTAGATAGTAAGAGTGATGTGCATGAAGCACGTACCACGCACTGGGCCTTGGTCTAAGGGGGTACCCTACAGGCAGTAATGCATCACAACCTGCACCAGTGAGGTAGGTACTGTTATTTTCGATGTTTTACAGCTGAGAACGGTGACTGCCAATACGCATCCTATCCCGTCACAAAGCTAGGGAGGGACTGCCTTTTATCCAGAATCTATGATATGCCAGGTGCTTAATGTGGGCATTCTCACAGCAATGCTGTGATGAAGAAGTGATGTCTGGGCGGGGCACAAGGCCTATGGGCGCTCTGTGACTGGACCATGCCTACGCAGCCAAGAAATGGTAAACCCGAGATTTCGACCAAGAGCTGCGAATCCAAAGCCGATGGCTCGCCCCAAGTAAGCCGTCTGCCCGGGGAACTACCTCTTTGTAGAGGGGCTTAAAAGTCTTACAATATACGGCAGAGCAAGAAAATTGTCTTCTGAGTCTTCGTTTATAAAATGATACAGCTTAATGGTGAGGAGAAAGGGGAAGGGAAGAAAGATTCAAGAGGGCCCTTCTCACGGGCCTGTCCTGCAACCAGGAGGTGCTAGGAGATGAAGCCTCGCCCACCAGCAGCCCTGCCTGTCGTCTGCACCAGGTCAGGACTTGAGGTGAGGTGGCGGCCTACCGCAAGGATGGTGGCCCACCCATCTCTCAACTGTTCCTCATTAGCTGGAGCATTCCACTTTTCAACAACCAAGGATGCCTCTGTCCTTAGAGGGCGAGGGCGGACCCTCTTCCGAACACCAGTATTTCTCCTGGTAGGTGCTCACGCCAAACAAAAGCTTCCCTATTCCAGCGCAGTCTGGTGACACGGAGGCAGCAGGATCTCTCTACCCCACCCTCTACACATGGGAGTGGCCAGCAGATGGACAGACCAAAGGGCCTGGCCCGGGAAGGGTCTCTGGGCCTGGAGAGCAGGCACAGCAGATGTGAAACTCAGGCCCAGGGCCAGTTCCTCGCGCCATAGGGCCTCCATCTCAGGGGAGAAGGCCTGTGATGGCACCTCCTTCACGGGGTTGTCTGGCATGAAAGCAGAAGAAAAGAGGCAGAAATCAGTCTGGATCGGCCACGTACTGGTGTGGGGGTGGTTCTTTCCCTCGTCTGAGGGGAAAGCATTCCGCTCCTCCTCTGCCTTTTGGACTCACTACTTTGCAGCACAGCCGCAGCCCCAGGAGTGGGCCGGGGAGACCAGCGGGAACCCCGATTACCGTGGACGCCGTGCAGGTGAACATGAGGCATTCCCTGTGGGCCAGGCGCTGCCCACGGGCCCACTTTTGTGAACAGCAAAAGATCAAATTTCTGTAGAAATAACTACAGTGTTAACAAACGAAGGGGCCATACAATTAAAGAGAATCTCATGGTTAATCCTCTAAAACACATTACCATCCTCTCACGAGACTTCAGTCTGAATCCAAATTTTAATTTTTAGCATTTTCCTAGAGAAAGATCTCCTACATTATACATAATCTTTAACTTATTTCTCCAGTTAGTTCACATTATTGTGTAGTTTACAGCCTTACCTAGACTCTTTAAAAAAAAAAAACACAAAAGCTTCACTGAGTGGGTTCTTCCCCATGAAGAGTGTTGCTGCCACACAAGGCCTCCCCAGGGCACCGCCATGCTGGGACGGCTGACAGCCCAAGTGAAAGGGCGCGGCCGAAGGCGGCTGTGGGGTCCCAGCCCTCAGATCCCGTCCGTGCAGCCGCAGGGATGCGCAGAGCCCACGTACCTGCTCCTGGCCGCACATTTTCAGACTGGGAGTTGAGAATTCAGAGGATCAAAACCAGCTGTTCTTGTTTTAAGTGAAAAAGGAAGAAAACAGAATGGAGTAGAGCGCAATGTGAAAGAAACCGGGAGGCAAATATGTTGCTTTGTAAGACTTCCATGCTCTCCACTGGATGTGTGCTGCGTCAGGATATGAAACGGACCTCTGCTGTGGGTGACGGGAAGTCAAGTGGGCCAACGCTGCACTGCTGTGTGCTTACAAGGAAATGAGTGACAGCCCTCGCCCTCTGGATCCAGTTCCCTATCTGCAGATGTGGGAGTGGGGGCATCAAGGGTAGGGGCCAGGCCACTGGCACAAGTGTGCTCAGAGGCAGTCTACCAGCTCTGACCTTGCAGAATCTGGGTACCTCTTAATGAGTCAAACTACAAGGTCGAGGGGAAAGCCACAATCCCATTGGAATCGAGGTGAATGGCAGCAGCATCCCTGTTGGTGGCCTCCAGTTCAACCCTGCGTCTGCAAGGGTGGGGGTAGGGGGAGGCTTCTAGAGCCAAGGAATGGCAGGAAGCAATTCTGTATGGCCCCTTTCTTGCAAGGGGAAGGAAGAGAAAACATAGGAAGTCTGCACTTTCTCCCGTCTTTAATTAAACGCACAACTCTGCTGAGTCCTAATTTCCTAAGCTTGCCGAAAGGCTCATCATAGACCATGCCATGGGAATGTTCTCAACGGAACCTCAGATGGCCTCAAAACGTTGTGGCCAAAGGGGATCCTGATGATAACGGTGACACCTGCTTTTCTTCCTGGAAAGCGCAGATACCGCACACTGCCTTTGGTTCTGCTATGACTTCATTAAGCTGCACGAAGTGTACGTGGCTGGGAAAACAACTGATCCTTTGTGTTGCTTTTCAGTTTCCTTCTCTCAGTGTGTCTATTTTAAATGGGTTAATGGATGTTACAGCTAGAAAAAAATGGCATTTGAATAAGATCCCAGAATGTGGCATCCAGCATCTCGGCAGGCCAAGCCAGGCTCGGCCGGGAGAACCAGAACAGGTGAGTGACCCTGGAGGAGGTGCCACATGACGGGGGGCCTCCAAGGAAGCATTTCTGCTCTCCTCAAGTGGAAAGAGGGGGTCCCAGAAGCTCTCCAGCTGGAGGGGGCCAAGCAGCTCTGGCCAGGAAGAGCACCTCCAGATGATTCAAATTTATACCTCACTCCTCAGGCAAGGTGTCTTTCCCAGTTTTTTTGTTTTTTATCCCAACCTCTGCCACAGATCCTCAAGTAGCTGCTTGGAATCTTTACATCTAAAATCACAACGATTTAGGGACAGAACTGATGGTCTTTTGGCAAGTAAAAAATGCAATTTGAATCCTGGTTCTGCCACTTAACTAGCTGTGAGATCCTGGACAAGTTTCTTTCTTGAACCTCCGTTTCCCCATGTGAAAAGCAGAGAAGGTGCCTCTGGCAGAGCAGCTGAGGGTCTGCTCAGTGAGCCTGTTTGTCACCTGTGTGGACCCAGCAAGCTCTCAGCAAAGGGCAACTGCCTGCCTCCTCTCCTCACAGATGTGTGCTGACCCTCTCTCCTCCAGGAAGGTCCTGACCCTTGACTTCCTGCTTTGAGGCTTTCTTTATCACCCCAACCCCATCCCTTCTCTAAATGACCCAGTGTTAGGTGGCAGCCCCCTGGGCTGTCTTTCCTGCAAGGACCTGTGGCTCAGAGCTGCCCCCACCTAGCCCTGCCAAAGTGTCCTGTCCCTGTCCCCGGACTGGTTCTCACCCTTTCTTCATACACCTGCCCCCAGATGGATCCTGATCCCTGAAAAAGAAACTCACCCAAACACATTCATCTTCCCTCAAAGGTCCCAGACCTTTTCAGGAACAAAGACAATTCCACCAAATTCTGTGACCTCTTTTTGACTGACCCCTAACTCCTGCTCCATCCCAGAACTCTGATTTCTCCAAGTCTTATGCCAGGAACACTGAACAGTAAGCAAGAGGCTGCTCCACTGTCCACCTGAGACCAGTCCACCTTAATCCCCGGTGAGCAGTTACAGAGAATTAATGAGGGAACAAATAAATGTTCAATTTCATTCTCTTACTCGTGATCAAAGCCAGTCTATCCAAATGAGATACTGTGTGCAGGCTTCCAGTTGGCTATTCAGCACATAGTAGGTCCTTAACCAATGCCAGTTGAAACACTTCACTTTCCAGCTCCAAAGAACAGAACCACTGGCATGCACGGGAGATCCTGGGCTTTGACAAGACTAGTCCTACTGGCTCTGACACCCCCATGCTGGGCAATGTAATGGCAATAGCTCCAGTTGCTTCATCTGCAGGGAGAGAATAAGAATACCAGCTTTGGAAGATTCTTTTGAGGATTAGTATATAGAAAGCCTAGTTCACCACTTGGCACACAGTAGGAACTCAATAAAAGCTATGTCTTTTCCTGACTCACAACCCCTATACCTCCCCCACACTTACCTAATCCAGTCTGGTACACACACTAAGGCCAGAGTGAACCTGGCTTGGCCCCCTCTTGGATGGATGGCCTGGCTCTTGCAGCCAGAGTGGGCATGAAGCTGAGCCACCGGGCACCGTGCAACACGGGCAGAGTTGTGCCTGAGTTTGGCAATCTGGCCCCTTCTCTGAGGCCAGCCCAGGGTCTGAATGGCAGAGACCTGGACACGCTGCAGACAGCTTCACTTCTCCAACTGTACTTATCAGCATGTGCAGAGCATGTCCGCAAATTGCTGTAAGTTCCAACTCCTTGGCCAGTTTACTCTTAGCCACACAGCTCAAGTGGCGAGACAGACTACTAGTGAGCTCCAGGTACTGCTGGGACCACACACAGCCTGGGCCTCACCATTTAGGGACTAAAGAGAAATGCCACTCTTACAAAGAACCAGTGGGTTAGTACTCCTCCTCCCTGCCATAGAGAGAGCACAACTGAAACCATCCTCATCATCCCCCCAAATGGAACAAGCTCGGGGCCCCACCCTGTGAACAGCATCATCTCTGCTTCACAGAGAATGCCCGAAGAGACCCAGTGATGGCCACGTTCACAGTGCTGGAAGTGGTAAGCCTAGTGTCCGTTTTAGATCTGAGGGCTGATGCTCCAGGGTTTGGTCTAAACACACCTCCTGGTCTGTCCCTGCTGCAAATAAGGCAGCTCAGGGAGTTCCTTCCCCGTTCATCCAGCCAACACTCACCAAATGCTGCTTGGAGCCAGGCCACAGAGGAACAGAGACAAAGTGAACGTAGGCCAGGCCTCAGGGTGCTTTGTAAGGGCCTTTCAGACGCCAAGCTGGGCTTGCGGGGAGCTAGGTCTTACCTCCGGGGAGGTTCTCACTCTAACCAAGCCCCCTGAACACCTCCTCCTCACTGACAGTCTGAGATACCACCTGCCACAACAAGATCCAAACAGAGCCCCCGCATCCCACCCCCCTCCCATGAACCAAGCCCTTTCCTCCACATTCAGCACAGTGGCCTTGGCCCCAGGAAACATGGACTCTGAACTGGGTGTCCTTTTTCTCCAAGTCTCTGGCTCCATCTGCTGTCTCTGAATGTCACAAGGAGCTGAGGCTGGAAAAAGTGTCCGGAGGGTGCTTGTGAGCCTCGAGGAAGGCTTGGGAAGGGCCAAGGGTAAGGGCAAGAATGGCCCTGCGTGCGGCCAGGCCCCCACACCCAGCATGAGACTGGCCTCGTTCTCAGAGGATGGGGTGGGGTAGGAGGGTGCTGGCAAGAAGACTGTTTGCTTGACCCTTAAGCCCACTGCAGTCTGGTTTCAATTAAGTACAAAAATGAGCCTAGTTACTAGGTTACCCTACTTGCCACAACTCGTCTGAAAAGCCAGAAATCATGTCACACAGGGTGACCTAGGGCTTCATTCATGGCGCTACAGTGGCTATACGGGCTGAGCAGAAAGAATGTGGACTTTGGAATTACAGAGCCCTGGACTGAGGATGAATCATAGCTCAAAAACCATCAGTTGTGCAGCTTTGGAAACTTCACCTTCCTGGGTCTTACTCTTACCTGTCTAAGGGAATAAGAAGTAACCTCTAAAGGATAGCATTAGGCCAATTAAGTGACATAATGTATATAGACTAAGTAGCATGAACCTTATCTTGGTGAAATATTTTGCAGCTACAAAAACTACCCATTTTCCAGATGGGGGTACTGAGGTACAAAGAGCTTTGTACGGCTTTACAATTTCATTTTGGTTTTTAAACGGTCACTATGTATTATAAAAAAAGAATCACATCTAAACCATAATGACCCAGAAGGTTAAAAGTGATAAAAGATAAAGATGCTAATGAAAAGAAAAACTGGATTGCCTACTTTAAATCTAGCAGGCCTGAATTCTAGGCTGAAAAGGTTAAATGAGTCAAAGGGGCCACTGATGATTAATGAAGGTTTAATTCACAATGAGGATATGAGTCATAAATATTCACATACCAAAAAGCAGAGCAGCAAAATACATAAAGTATGAACTGCAAGGAAAGAAACAAAACCCAAAAAACAACCAATTCACCCCTGTGAATATTGAAGGATCTGAACCAAGTAAGATATTAGCTTGAACTAAGATCCATATACAGATGATACATAAGGGGGGTGTGTGTGTATGTGTGTGTGTTCACCTCAAACTTTATATCCTGGTAACAGAGTAAGTCTTTTTAAAAGCCCCTGGAACATTTACAAAATCCTATATTAAGCCAGAAGGAAAACTCAATAAACTCCAAACAGCTGACATGATACAGGCCACATTCTCCCCTGACGGTGCAATAAAAACTCTAAATGCATAACAAAACTAATAGGCAAAAAAACCAACTTGGAAATGAAGAGGATTTTGCCATTGCACAACTCCTGAGTCAAAGGAGGACTTAAAATGGGAGGTGCAGACTATCTAGAAAGTAACAACCCAGTATATAGCGGAACATAACAAACGCTGTGCTGGGAGGACATTCGCAGACTTCCATGCTTAGAGAACCGCACAAGATCAAGACATGTAGCTGCGAGTCAGAAAGCTAGAAGAATTGTTAATCCAGGGAGAATGTCACAGAGCAAACCTAAGAGCACAAATTATTCAATATAACACTGATGGAGCACTGACCTCTACCTCTGAAACTAATACATTATGTTAATTCATTGAATCTAAATTAAGAAAATTAAAAAAAATAAAGTGGATACACCAAAATACTAAGAACTCAAAGCTTTAAAGGCGACAGCTATCAAAAATTATAACATATTTTCAACTGTTACTTGTTTAAAAGTATAAAAGATGCGTCTTTAAAGAAAAAAGATGCTTTTTTGTAATAAGGGCTTAAAAGCTCTAGTGGCATTTATTTTTTCAGTCTAACTCAGTGCTGTTTCATATACTATATATTGTCATTTCCTTGAATATTTTGTGCTTTTGAAGGTGTGTTATTCCAAAACCAAAACGAAACAAAAAACCAACTCTTCCTCTGCTCCCAACTCTAAAATAAGTAAGTAAATCTTTAAAAAAATTGTGTCATAAAAAATTATTCAGTTAAAAAAGAGAATAGTAGAACTGAGAAATGCAAAGCAAGTTCTTAAAAAATGGTAAAAAAAATACACAAAATTAGAAATAAAAAATAGCCAATGATTCTACATAAAAAATAAAATGAAGTTTACTTATTTACTCAATGCAAATAAATTTGAAGATGTAACTTAAATAGATAATTCTCTAGGAAAGCATGTTTTCCAAAATTATCCCTAGAGGAGGTGGAGATTGGAAAGAAGAACATGAAGAAAACACCTTAAAGTTCTCAAAATGCTTAATCCCCAAATAGCATTAAGTTCAGATGGTTCAGAGACAAATTCTTTTTTTTTTTTTTTAAAGATTTTATTTATTTATTTGACAGAGACACAGCAAGAGAAGGGGCAAGGCAGGGAGAGTGGGAGAGGATGAGCAGGGAGCTCGATGCAGGACTTGATCCTGGGACTCCGGGATCATGACCTGAGCCAAAGGCAGATGCTTAACCGACTGAGCCACCCAGGTGCCCCCAGAGGCAAATTCTCTTTTTTCTTTTAAGATTTTATTTATTTATTTGACACAGAGAGATCACAGGTAAGCAGAGAGGCAGGCAGAGAGAGAGGGGGAAGCAGGCTCCCTGCTGAGCAGAGAGCCTGATGTGGAACTTGATCCCAGGACCCTGAGACCATAACCTGAGCTGAAGACAGAGGCTTAACCCTCTGAGCCACCCAGGTACAAATTCTTTTTTTTTTTTTTTTTTTTTTTAAGATTTATTTATTTATTTGACACAGAGAGAGAGATCACAGGCAGACAGAGAGGCAGGCAGGGAGAGGGGGGAAGCAGGCTTTCCACTGAGCAGAGAACCTGATGCGGGCCTCCATCCCAGGACCCTGAGATCATGACCTGAACTCAAGGCAGAGGCTTAATCCCCTGAGCCACCCAGGTGACCCCAGGGACAAATTCTTAAACTGCAATTTGATTCCAAATTTTTCAAGGAACAGGTTAACTATTTAAGCTGTTTAAAAAGAAGAAAGAAGGAGAGCTTCCGAATCCTTTCAGACCGGCACCAAAACTTGACAGGACAAAAAACAGTCAACTAGACATTTCACTCATGAATATTAATATAAACATGATGACTGAAATGCTTGCACATATAATTAAGTGGTGGAGTGAAAGAATCCTACACTACAACTCAGGAAGATACATCCTGGAATTCAAGACTAGAACACGTGTTAATGTAAAGCAACATGTTTCTAGGTCAAAGACAAGAGCCCTGAATCATTCCAAAAGATGCTGAAAAGGACTTGGACAAAATTCAAGAGCAATTCTTCACTTAAAAAAAATAGGAATGGAAATTTTCTTTATCATGAGAACAAAGATATATGAGACTGAAAGCTAGCGTCTTGGTTAATGATATAATATTAGCTACATTTTCATTAAAATTATAAACAGGGGCACCTGGGTGGCTCAGTTGGTTAAGCGTCTGACTCTTCATTTTGGCTCAGGTCATGATCTCAGGGTTGTGAGATGGAGCCCCGCCTCAGGCTCCATGCTCAGCAGTGAGTCTGCTTGAATTTCTCTCCCCCTCTTTCCCTCCCCCACTCTAAAATAAATAAATCTTTTAAAAAATTTATAAACAAAAGGATGTCTACCACTTAACATGACACTGGAAATACAAAGCAATGTAGTAAGACAAGAGAAGGAAATTGGTGGTCTAAATATTGAAAAAGAAAAAATGGAATTGTCACTGTTTGCAAAGGATAGAATTATAAAGCTAGAAAACTCAAGAGAGCCAATGGAACAACATAAGGGAAACACTGAAGTCTGTTTCAGTAAAGTGGTGGGCTATAGCATTAATATTAAAAAAAAAAACAGCCTTTCTATACACAGACAAATTACAATTACAATAAGAAAAGATCCCATTGATAATAGCAACCAAAGAGATGAAATACCTAGGTAAAAACTGAAGAAATGTGCAGTATCTATTTGAAGAAAACTAAAAAACTCTTAGTAAATGGAAAGATACACAGTGCTCTCAGATAGGAAGACTCAAGATCATAAAGATGTAAACTCTCTTTGAATTAATCTATATTCAATTCAATTCCAATTATAATATCAAAAATTACTTTTTGGCAATTAAAAATTATATTAAAGTTTGTCTGAAAAAAAACATGAAATAATAACTACAAAGATACTAAGAAAAAGCAACAAGGGAAATGGGAGCAGGGTAGGCAAAAGCTAGCCTTACCAGCTAAAAATACATTAATATGAAGCTATAATATTCAGAAAGAAAGGGAAGAAACAGGTGGAAAAAGTGAACAAATCAATGGAACAACAACAAAAATAACAACAACAGTAATACTGAGATGGATTTAAACAGTTGGTAACAACAGTAACATTTCAAATTGGGGGTAGGTAAAAGAGGAAATTACCAACAAATGGTGGTGGTGTTATCCGATGACTGGTGGGGAAAAGTAAAGTGAGACACCACCTTTCTCCTTGTACCAAAATAAAGTCAAAGATTAAGCACAATCAAATGGATGGATGAGAAAAATTTCAGAAGAAAGCATGGGTGAATCATAACGTTGGAGGCCATCTAAGCAGGATAGAAAGCAAAGAAGTCATGAAAGACTGATGAATCAGACCACATAAATATGTAAAACTTCTAAGTGGAAAAAAAAGCCAAACAAAAGATTAGCAAAACAGAAGGCAGGAGAGGACTGTTATTTATAAGTGGGGCTAATTTCTTCATTTTATAGAATTTACACTAATAAATCTAAAAATGACAGCCCACTACAAAAATGGGCAAGCCCAGAAACAGGTAACTTATGGACAATGGCACACAAGTAGCCAATAAACACGTGTGAAAATAGCCTCATTCATAAATGAAAGAAACAAAAATCAAGCCGTAAGGAAATACTACCACCTTAGCAGGTCAGGCAATAAAGTGACTGATGATGCTTCATCTGGGCAGAAGTCTGAAGATATGGCACATTACTTTAGGAAAGGAAATTAGGCAATATTTACCAAAACTAAAATGCAGAGTCCTAGATCATTTGATCCAGTAATCCTCTTGCTAAGGATTTATCCATGGATATACTCACACAAGTCCCTCAAGGTATACAAAACAGAATGTCTATGAAGCATCAGTTGTAATTTTTGAAAAAGGCAATAGTCCATCAATAGGACTAAATAGTGGTTAAATAAAATATGGTATATCCACGTAACACAACATGCATGCAACTTATTTTTTTAAAGATTTTATTTATTTATTTGACAGATGGAGATCACAAGTAGGCAGAGAAGCAGGCAGAGAGAGGAGGATGCAGGCTCCCTGCTGAGCAGAGAGCCCGTTATGGGGCTCAATCCCAGGACCCTGGGATCATGACCTGAGCCAAGGGCAGAGGCTTTAACCCACTGAGCCACCCAGGTGCCCCAACATGCATGAAACGTTTAAGAGGGAGAAACATGTGAATACCATGCTGAAAAATATCTCTAAGATTACAATAAATAAAAAACAAGCATTTTTTTCCCGAGTATAATTCATAAGGAAATTTTACACACACAGACACAGACACAGACACACACACACACACACACACACACACAGAGCTATGTATGTACTGGTTTGTGCATACAATTTTTTCTAGGAAAATTTTAGAAAAATGTTGATACTGGCTAAAGGAGCGGGTCTGCGGTAGTGTGAAGAGGCCTTCACCCTTCACTTGTAACTTTCATGCTATTCGAAGTTCTAACTGTGTATGTGATTTACCTTCTAGAAAAATCAAGGATTATGAGGAACGTGATATTGGACCATTTCTCCTCTGCATAAAATATTTTTAGATATTTTGCTTATAAGCCAAACCTTCTTAAAATAATTATTTCAGGACTTTCTATTTTTTCAAAAATTTCATGGCTGGAAATCAGGGCACTAAATCAGTCTGCCTGTGTGGTCAACCTCTCTTGCTATCAGGGTTCCCAGATGGGGGGCAATTACCCACCTCATCCCTTCTCCCTCCTTCATGAATATGACCACCGGTTTTGTTCCGCTTTGAAAGCAAGCCCACATTTAGAGCTAAATGAACACTAATGTTACAAGCAATAGCAAAAATAAAATATTATTAAAATCGCATCTTTCTACCACAAAAGGAACAGAGTCCTATCACCCCATGTATATGTTCCGTCCCCACCCCCCAGCCCCCGGCCTTTGGTCCAGGATGATAAATGTCATGCCAAGAAAGTTATCATTATAACCAATTCACTAGGAAATGGAGGGAAATGATTTTAATTTTGACAACTAAATGAGCTTTGACAAATGACTTAACTAACACTCTAACCAACTTGGGCTGATAAAAATCGGGCACTTTTTCCACGTCGATGAGAAAAATTCATCTTCACTCCATTACATAAATGTTAGCAGCCACCCGGGGCCCCTGTCACAGCCGTTCCCACACAGGCCCACAGGCCCACCTTCCCAGCGGGTCCTCTGCTGAGTCCCCTTCCCCCGTGGGCTTCTCTCCTGGGACCATGGTAGCCTCTCCACCCACCCCTTCCTCACAAAAGGACGGAATCTGAAGTCCCTCCAGGCACCAGATCCTCCTGCTGCCCTGCTCTCAACCCACCGAGTTCTGCTGCTCTCTGGCTTGTGAAGTGAAGTAAGTGATGCTACCACAGCTCTCGGAGAGAAGCAGACTGCCTTGAAGGAAACGAAGGACAAGAAGAGAAAGAAAGGGGCCCAAGAGGACACTGAATCAGTGTCGTGAACAGAAGTGGGGAGTCTGAGTTCACAGGTCTGGAATCCAACACCTTCCCCACCTCCCACCCCGCTTTCCATTTTGATGACTGCTGGGAATGAGTTCCCCAGGGCCAGAGTGGGGCTTCCTGTGACAGGCAGCTGCAAAGTCTGACCAATCCACCCCCTCACATTTCGGCTGTGCTGAGCCCAAGGCTAGGAGAAGCTCACTGCCAAGGCAGGACAGGGTTCCACAGAAGAAGCACGTGGTGTACCAAGCCCTCACTGTCAAGTGGGAACTCAGCAGGCAGACAGAAGGGCCAGGAAGACGGTGCTTGTCTGGCACAGCTGGAAGCCAGGGCACCCAACACACAGGGAGCTGGAGGCCCCCCAGGTGCACACCCTTCCACCCTCTACTCCAAGCTTCCTCTGGCTGTTGCAACTCAGCCAAGTCTGTTTCAAGGCATGGCCCCTGGATGGGACACCACATTCGTCACATGGTCTAGCCGGGTGGCCAGAAGCTAGGCTCCTAGGACACATCCTCCTAGGACATGCACATGCGTACACACATCAATCACACTCCCACCTGTGCTGATTGCAAGCTGTTTCTCTCTCCGTGAACTGGGTTTGGGAGAACCAGGTAAAGAATTTTACCTTAATCTCTATTTAACTACAACGATTAAGTACAAAAACTTGGAATCGGCTTAAATATCCAACAACAGAAAATAATTTAAGGTGCATGCAGTAATTCATGGCTTTTAAGAAGTTACAGAAAAAATGCCTCAGCATAGAACTGTAAATACAGTACAGTCCTTGTTTTTTTTTTTTTTTAAGGTGTATTTATTTATTTGAGAGCGAGAGAGTGTGTGTGAGTGGAGGGGAGGGGCAGGGGCAGAGGGAGAGAGAGAATCCCAAGCGGACTCTGCACTGAGCATAGATCATGCGGGGCTCGATCTCATGACCCTAAGATCATGACTTGAGCTGAAATCCAGAGTCAGACACGTAACCAACTGAGCCACCCAGTTGTCCCAGCCTACTTATTTTTTTTTCTTTCTTCTTTTTTTTTTTTTAATTTTTTATTTTTTATAAACATTTCTTTTTATCCCCAGGGGTACAGGTCTGTGAATCACCAGGTTTACACACTTCACAGCACTCACCAAAGCACATACCCTTCCCAATGTCCATAATCCCACCCCCTTCTCCCAAACCCCCTCCCCCAAGCAACCCTCAGTTTGTTTTGTGAGATATATTTGTTTATATGTGCATAGAAAATATCTGCGAGAGTGAATTTTCAAATTACTGAACTTTGGAAAAGGTATGAAAAGGGACTTTCACTTTTCCTACAGCATTAGGATTAGTCAATACCGGATGTCTGTGTACTTACGGGCAGGCACATGCGCACACATGTGTACACAGCTTTCGGAGAGCATGGCACACAGGTCTGAATCCCTTGATCCTTCCATTTACTAGTTGAAACTTTGGGCCAGCACTGTGAAATATTTCTTCTTGCATAAAACAGGACTTTGTCAGTTCCTTACGAGGCGGTTGAATGGATTAGCGGGCATTTATGTCCCTTGCCTCATACGGAGCCGGCACTCCAGAAATGACAGCTGGTTCTGTGACGGGTAATACTATCGCTGTGGCTGGCAGAGTAATGGCCCCCTGGTGTCCAGCTCCTATCCCTGGGGCCTGGGGTATGTTACAGTACATGACAACGGGGAATTAAGGCTGTAGGCAGCATTAAAGCTGCTAATCACCTGACCCTAAGATGGGGAGAATATCCTTGATTACCCAGGTGGGCCCCTTGTGACCACAAGGTCCTTAAATAGGGAAGAGAGGGGTGGAAGAGTCAGAAACAGAGACATAGACAGCATTGGGAGAGAGACTCAAACCCAGTTCACAGAGAGAGAAATGGCTTTGCAGAAGGAGGGGGCCGCCAGCCAAGGAACGTGGTTGGCCTTGAGAAGCTGGAAAAGGCAGGAAAACTAATTCTCCCTCAGAGCTCCCAGAAAGGAATACAGCCCTGCCATCCTGATTTTAGCCCATTTCAGAATTCTGACCTCGAGAAGTGTAGGCAAAAACACCCATGTTGTTTTAAACTACTAAATCAATGGTAGCAAGAACCTAGTAGTAATTTGTTACAGTAGCAATAGGAACAGGGATAGGAAACTTACATAACTGCCATTAAAAATATATTAATAACATAGTTCCTTCTAATAGTTTTTTATCACCATCCCAGCCTATCAAGATCCAGGAGTGAGATTAAAAAAAGCCAACCTGCACACAGTGTTGGAGTCAAGAATAGGAGATAAAAAAAAAAACAGAAAGTCAAGATGGGGAAAATTCTGGGATAGGAAGAAAGGCAGCTGTGGAAGTGGCCAGAAGAGCCATCCCATCAGGGATTTCTGGGCTAGCTCTAGCATACACCCAGACTCAGGATACAACAACGAGCTGGGGTCAGCTCTCTGGGGGACCTGATCCCCACCAGAGAGCATCACTAGGGAGGACACCCCCTGCCCTGGCCCTGACTCCAAACCATGGCAAGCTATGGAGCTTGCGTGGTGGGAAATGGTGCAGACCCATGGAAGTGAAAGGACTGCACCACAGAGTGACCCAGCAGCCGGGCCTCAACTGGAATCCAGGTCTGTGCTATTGGTTTCCCATTACCTTTCTCTAAGCCCACCAGGTGTGTTGAGTGTTCATGAACAGGTGTTCTTAGAGCACCAACTGAAGAGTTCCTGAGCAATAGGGTATGCCAGAGAACAGGTGACCTATGTTGGCACAGGGAGCAAGAGGAGCTGATCCAGGCATGTGCCCCCTCTGTCCCAAGGGTAAGGTGATTTCCTGAAGCTTGTGCAAGCACATCTGGCCAGACCCTGCCAAAACTGGAGGATGCCCACTCCCTGCACAAGGGTGTCCTCCTCTCCTGCCCCAGGGCTCCCGACCCACTCCAGCTCCTGGATTCCAGTGAGGCATAATCCCTTCAGCGTCCAGCAAGCACTGGGAGAAATTAGCAGGGTCATCTGAGAGCTAACAGGCTAGAGTTTCGAGCAGAACTGAGACAAGAACCTGCTTTGAACCCACCCAACATTTGGGAAAGCAAAGGGACTAGCTTCATAGAACCAGCTGGCAAAAACCTAATTTTATAACCTTATGTGTTTATGTGTTGGTATTTTCAGTGATTCAAAAATGCATTACTTTATAGCATGTGAGAGTTAAAAGGAACAAGACTCATAACCGGATCTAGGGCAGTCCTACGAAGTCCTCTGACGAGAATGTTTGAACAGTGTGAGTGAGGCCAGAAGCGCTGCGGTACATGGAGTAAAACTAACTATAAACTCAAGACTGTCTTGGGGAGTTATGCCCACTATGCGACACTTTGCAAGGAGCTGCTTTTCTCCGTGGCAGCTGCTAGCCACTCAAAGCTTGGAAGGCTCTTAATCTCTCCTCCCACTAAAGAAGCCAGAGCAGAGAGCTTATTCTAGAACCAAGCCAGAAAGGAGCTCCATGAGAGGTTTTTTCCCCCTAAAATCATTCTCAAGAAAGTTATCATCAAACCTAACGGCACCTAGATGTCCATCAACAGATGAATGGATAAAGAAGATGTGATACACACACACACACACAAATGGAATACTATGCAGCCATCAAAAGAAATCTTGCCATTTGCAACAACATGGATGGAACTAGAGGGTATTATACTGAGCGAAATAAGTCAATCAGAGAAAGACAATTATCATATGATCTCTCTGACAGGAGGAATTTGAGAGACAGGGCAGAGGGTTTGGGGGGTAGGGAAGGAAAAAATGAAACAAGATGGGATTGGGAGGGAGACAAACTGTAAGACACTCTTAATCTCAGGAAACAAACTGAGGGTTGCTGGGGGGTGGAGGGTAGGAAGAGGGTGGTTGGGTTATGGACACTGGGGACTGCGGGCTATGGTGAGTGCTGCAAAGTGTGTAAGCCTGACGATTCACAGACCTATACAAATAATACATTATATGTTAATAAAAAATTTTTAGAAAAAACCTAATGGCAATCGGGAAAGGGAAAGCTCCTGAACCACTACTTTGTACTAGACATTTTTTTTGTTTTGTTTTAGGATTTTATTTATTTGACAGAGAGAGAGAGATTACAAGTAGGCAGAGAGGCAGGCAGAGACGGGTAGGGGAAGCAGGCTCCCTACTGAGCAGAGAGCCCGACGCAGGGCTTGAATCCAGGACCCTGAGATCATGACCCAAGCTGAAAGCAGAGGCTTAACCCAGGTGCCATCCAGGCACCCTGTACTAGACTTCCAATTTTTTATCTCAGTGAGCCCTCACCAGCCTTCCTCCCTTGAACAACTGAAGGCCTTCACTGGATGTTCCCCTCACACCTCCCTAACCACCCCTCCCAGACCCTGCTGCCAACAATCAGGCCCGACTTGGCATGCCCTTACGCCTGCATGCTTCTTCTGGGTCTTCCAGGAGGAGGGTGCTCATGAAGGACAACGGCCAGCACCAAGCTGCTAACTTCCCAGTGGGCCACCAATACCTCCCATCTCCCATTTGTATTTCCCTCTAAGAGAAAAGGCTGCAGAAGCTTTGCCAAACCTCTGGGCTCTGACAGATCCTTCACCTGGCTGACTATGGAGCATGAAGTCCAGCTTGGAGGATGGAGGCACTGGAGAGGTTCCCTCACCCCACTGGAGGCCTTCTGGCCAATGAGTACTTAACAGAGTGCTGCCTGGGAGTCAGGCAGTCTTTCACATCTCCCAAGGCCACAAAGACCAGAAGGTCACTGCAGCAAGATAGCAGCAGATGCCAGAGGAACACAGAGGCGGAAGTGTGTGGGTGGAGGGAGCAGGAAGTGGAGGAGGAGAACCTGAAGCTGCTCGCTGAAGGTCCTCCGTGGGGAGAGGGAGTACAAACTGGGAGAAGGAACATAGGCCTTCTGTAAGGAAGGAAGGTGCATGGAGGTGGGGAGCAGACGAGACAGCCTTGAACACTGGACTTTGGGGGTAGGGAAGGAGGAGATAGGGAAGGTTTACGATGGTCAGGTCAGGGTCAAAGGGGTATATTATAGTGTTGGCTCCACAGAATGGTCAACTCACACTCCCACCTTCCTCTTGCCTCTGCCCCACATTTCTCCCTACTGAGGGCAGGAGGTCTAATCCTGTGGGTTGAATTGTAGGATCCTATATGGACTATACCTTCCAGGGTTGGGACTTTTGGCGTGTGTGTGTGTGCGTGCTCCTGAGTCAGCATATCCAAGTGTGCCACTAGGCCTCAGGTGAAGGTGAGAAGGTATAATGGGACTATCATAGGGGACACAACCATCTCATGCTTTGCCCCCTCTCCTCCAGAGGCCGACAGGCTACTAGCTCAGTTCTAGGAACCAGGGCCAATCTCACCTCTCCCCATCTATCCCTCTTCCTCTTGGCAGCTGACGGGGTGTGCTCCATCAAGGGGGAAAGGCTAGGCCTCCCCAATAGGTTGATGTACTTAAGAGAGGGGACTGGCACATACTGGGGCTGGACCCAAGCCATCCTTTTGGCTTGTTTTCCCCTATACCCCTCTCCCATACTTCCCATGGGCACACTCTGTGGGCAGGAGAGTGGCTGGGCTAGGAAGGTTTGAGAACTTCTGGGTTCCTACCCTTCACTGAGAACCTCATATCAACAGGGAAGGCAGGGCCCAATTCATAGTGGTTCCCGCTACAACCTGGGGTGTCTGCTGGATCAGAATCAGTTACTGGGACTCTGGTGGTTAACACTGTGACTCTGGACAGGAAGCAGCCAGGAGCCACATGACTTCTCCCAAGCTCAGAGCCTTCTCCATCTTCCCACCCCAATCCCAGCCCCAAGGAAGATTAAGGGGGAAAAAAAAAAAGACCAGGGACTGTAGGAAGGCCATGTTACGCAGTTTGGAATTGTTTACTTTGTAAACAAACCAATGGCAATAAATTATGCTGAACTTTTAATAAGATGCACATCATATTAGGCCTGTATTTTTGCCAGAAAAGAAAAAAAAAGGTAGGGGGAAGTAGAGAGAGAAAAATGCCTTGAAGTAAAGATCACAAAAGGGGTTTCCTGTTATGAGATACGGATGCATTTCCCTGACCAAAACCAGACTGATCAAAATGCCAAATCGAAAATTATGAAAACTACAAACAGGTGACAGATGTGAACTTGCTTCCTCCACTGCCTGGACCCTAGGAGGCAGCCTGGGGGTCACCCCAGCCCCTGGAGCTGGCAAGAGCCTTGCCGTAAGGGCAGCACTGAGGGGCTGCCTCAGAAAGCAGCTTGGGGTGCCTGGAGCCAGTTGCAGCCTTTTGAATAGGCCCCCCTTTTGTTTCCCTTGAGTCTGGATGACCAAATGAGACAGCTACCCCCAACTGAGCACATTCTGGCACTGGACCAACAACATGCACCCTGTAGCCAGCAAAATGCCCCATGCCGGTTTGCTGTTGGCCTGACCACAGCCGCCCTCCCAGGCATTCCAGGACTAGCCCTCCCTGCGAACCCAGCACAGGCCTGGAGGTACATGTAAGAGGCCAAGTCCTGGTCAGAATGGCAGCAACGTGAGTGGAGGGATAGTTTCTCTTTTTGTTTATTAATAGTTATGATTCAGACAAAGGTCAAATGTCTGAACACGGTCTTTGCTATTACACACATTCTTCTGGGTCTCTGCACATGCTGTTCCCTCTGATGGAATGCCCTTCCCTTGTTTTTCCACCTAGTAAGCTCCTGTTGGTCTTTTAGGTGGAAGTCACGTGTCACTTTCCTCTGAGTGCCCTCTACATTTCCAGGAAAGCCAACCAGTTCTTCCCTTGGCATCCCCCCTCAGAGTGCACTCCCAATGTTCAGAGGCTGTACTCTCTTGGCACTCTCCCTTCCATAGGTTGTGAGCTCTGACAGCTGAGCCAGTGTCTACCTTGGGTCTGGGTCCCTGCCACTGGGCCCAGGGGACCTGCTAAAGACTCTTCACCTTCTGTCCCTAGCAGAGCACTGACCTACCATTATTAGAGGCCTAACACCTGACCCTTTTTTTTTTTTTAAAGGTTCAGACATGGCACGTCTGAATTCACTTTTCCCTTCTAGGTTCCCCTGCCTAAAGCAAACTTCCAGGAAGACAGAGGTCTGTATGCACTTCAAATGCCAGGTCCCAAGGGCGTCGGCCAACTCTATTCCTAGTAATCTTCATGGGGGGATGGAGAGAATGTCCTCCTACCTAGGCCTGGGGGACCCCATATGAAGGAGGGCTGTCTGCTCACCAGGCATCAGGGTGAAGGCACCCCAGCAAGACCATGAATGGCTCTCCATCCCAAACACCCCTGTAAGCACCAGCCAGCCAGTTTACAGGAGCCCTGGCTCTGTGCTGCCTGTCCCTTCTGAATCCCTGGGCCAAGGCCACAGCCACAGGCAGGGAGCAGCCTTCTCACCAATAGTAGAACAGACACTTCTGTCTCTAGCCCAAATCGGAGAACAGTTATCTATGCACATAAGCTTTCCTACGTTCTCTGAGTACTGCTACTACTAAAACTATCTGCCATTTATAAAACCAAGAGCTATGAAAGGCATTTAACAGGTATCTCATTTAATCCTCCTAACAAGCCCATAGGGAAGGTATTCCCATTATGGTTTTAGGAAGAGTAACTGAGGCTCAGAAAGGTGAAGTCATTTACTCCAAGGTCACCTAGCCAGAAAGGGACAGAAGTCATTCTAAGGCAACACTTTCTGACCCTAAAGCTTGGGTCCTTACTGAAGCCCTGTGATACTATAAGGAAAGTCTGAAAAGGCTGCAGCAAATATGGATGTCTAGTAGAAGTAGATACACACAGAACTAGAGGAGGAATGAGAGATGGCCCCACAGGAACCCTTTCTACTCTAAGCTGGTCCCCTGTGATCCACAACCCTCCTCTCCTAGGACCCCAGCACCTACCAGATTAATCCACATTCCCAGAGTCATCATATAGGCTATGAAGGAATTATCAACAAACTTCAAAAGACCGAAACCATAAAACATTTGCCCTCTTACCACAGCAGAATAAAAGCATAAGTCAACAACAAAAGTTAATTAGAAAATTCCCAAATGTTTGGAAATTAAGCAACACATTTATAAATAACTCATGGGTCAAACAAGGAACTACAATAAAAATTTTGAAATAGTTTTAACCAAATGATTAAAAATATGACATATCGGGATGAAACTAAAGTAGTATTTATAGGAAAATTTATAGTTCTAAATTACATATTTTTAAAAAGGTTGATAATCAAGGATCTAAGCTTTCATCTCAAGAAGCTATAGAACAGAGGCGCCTGGGTGGCTCAGTGGGTTAAGGCCTCTGCCTTCAGCTCAGGTCATGATCCCAGGGTCCTGGGATCAAGCCCCGCATCGGGCTTTCTGCTCAGTGGGGAGCCTGCTTCCTCTTCTCTCTGCCTGCCTCTCTGACTACTTGTGATCTCTGTCTGTTAAATAAAATCTTTTTAAAAAATCTTAAAAAAAAAAAAAAAGAAGCTAAAGAACAGCACAGTAAACCCAAAGAAAGTAGAAAAAAGAAAATAAGATAGAAGAGAAATAAATGGATAGAAACAAATGAACACTAAAGAAAACCAACATAGCCAAAAATTGGTCATTTAAAAATATTATTAAAATTTATCAATACCTAGCAAAACTGATCAAGAAAGAGAGAGGGGGAAAAACCCCACAAATCATCAGTATCAGAAATAAAATGGGGACATCAAGGAGCATCTGGGTGGCCCAGTTGGTTCAGCAGCTGACTCTTGATTTTGGCTCAGGTTGTGATCTTGGGGTCCTGGGTTCAAGCCCAGCACTGGGCTACTTATTCAGCAAGAGCCTGCTTATCACCCTCTTCTTCTACCTCTTCTGTTGCTCATGCTCTCCATCTCTCTCTCAAACAGATTTAATAAACAGATTCCAAAAAATATAAAAGGATAATAAGAGGATTTTATGATTCATTTTAAGCTTTCAATAAATAGACAAAAATAGGTTAATTCCTTATAAAAACATAACAATAAAACTGATACACAAAGAAATAAAAATCAGAACAGTCATATACATATTGAAGTAACTAAATTCATATTTAAAAGACTTCTAATTTTAAAAAAACAAATCTACAGATCCTCGTAACTTCTCTGGTGAAGTGTTCTAAACTTTTAAGCAAGAAATAACAACTTTATACAAATTCTTCCAGAGAATGTAAGAAGAGTAGACACTTTACAACTCTTTTATAAGCCCAGAATAATGTTGATGCTAAAACATGACATAGACAATTTAAGAAAGGATAAATTATGGGGTAATATATTTAATGAACACAAAAAGGCTAAAAAAAAAAAAAACCCTAGCAATATATAAAAAGAATAATATTCACGATCAATTAGGATTAATTCTAGGAATGCAAAATGGGTCTGATATTTAAAAATCAATAAATGTTAACTCACCACCTTAACAGAATAAAAGAGAAAAATCATGTAATCATC
Organism: Mustela nigripes; assembly: GCF_022355385.1. Taxonomy (NCBI): domain Eukaryota; kingdom Metazoa; phylum Chordata; class Mammalia; order Carnivora; family Mustelidae; genus Mustela; species Mustela nigripes. The sequence goes on from NC_081558.1 coordinate 57,770,092, forward strand.
TCAGTAGAAGCAGAAAGACCATTTTATAAACTTCAACACCCATTTGTCATAAAAAAAAAAAAAAAAAAAAAACTTCAGCAAAGTGGGAATAGGAAGAAACTCCCTCAATCTGACAAAGAATATACATGAGGAAACCCATGGCTAACATAATATTTACTAGGGGAAGAGTAAACACTTCTCCTACTATCAGGAAGACGACAAAGATAATCTGTTCTCTCCACTTCTATTAAACATTGTACTGGAGTTCCTAGCAAGTAAGTTAAGAAAAAAAAAAAGGCTGGGGCGCCTGGGTGGCTCAGTGGGTTAAGGCCTCTGCTTTCAGCTCAGGTCATGATCCCAGGGTCCTGGGATCGAGCCCCACATCGGGCTC
>NC_081558.1:57770561-57889318 GCF_022355385.1 Mustela nigripes
GCTTCCTCCTCTCTCTCTGTCTGCCTCTCTGCCTACTTGTGATCTCTGTCTGTCAAATAAATAAATAAATCTTAAAAAAAAAAAAGGCAAAAAGGATAGGAAAACTGTATTTCTAGATGACACAGTTGCTTACAAAGAAAATCCCAAGGATTCCACAAAACTAGTATTAGATCTAGTGACCTAACAAGGTTGCAAGAACTTATCAATATACATAAATCTACTTTATGTCTATATTCTAGCAGCATTTTCTTAGAAAATAAGAAAATACAATTTTTTTTTTAAAAGTTTTATTTATTTATTTATTTGAGAGAGACAGCCCACAAGTCAGGGGTGGTGAGGAGAGAGGGCAGAGGAAGAGGGAGAAGCACAGTCCTTGCTGAGTAGGGAGCCTAACCCTGAGATCATGACCTGAGTCAAAGGCAGACTTAAAGGCTTAACCAACTGAGCCACCCAGGCAAAAATAATCATTTTCAATAGCATCAAATAAAATACTTAGTAGTCATTAATGAATAGATTAATTATTGAAATTAATGAAAAGATACACCATGTTCATGGATTGGACTACTGTCCCTAAAGTGTTCCATAGGCTCCACACAATGACCATCAAAATTCCAATACACATTTTTAAAAAAAGGAAATTAAGTTGATTTGAAGATTTATATGGATACAAAGGACCTAGAAGAACTGAAACAATATATTTTTTTAATATTTTATTATTTATTTGACAGATGGAGATCACAAGAAGGCAGAGAAGCAGGCAGAGAGAGAGGAGAAAGGAGGCTCCCCACTGAGCAAAGAGCCCAATGTGGGGCTTGATCCCAGGACCCTGGTATCATGATCCGAGCCAAAGGCAGAGGCCCCTAAAACAATATTTTTAAAGAACAAAAGAAAGACTCAGACTATATGATTTCAAAATTCACTGTAAAGCTACAGTAATCAAGACAGCATAAGACTGAAATAAAAGTAGACAGTTCAAGAGTATAGAACAGAGTCCAGAAACAGATCCACACAAATTCAGCACTTGATTTTTTTTTCAACAAAGATGCCAACGCAAGTCAATGGAAAGGTAAATCTTTTCAGTAAATGCTAAAATAGTTAAACATTTAAAAAAATCCCTTTTTCACACAATAAAAAAAAATTAATCTGGGATGGAACACAGATCTAAACATAAAAGCTACAACTATAAAGCTTCTAGAAGAAAACACAGGAAAATATCTTCCTAACCTTGGGGTGCACAAAGACAAAGATTTTGTAGAGAGAGCAAAGAAAAAAAAAAAGCACAAGCCGTTAATTACATACTGATAAATTTAAGTTCATCAAAATCGAAACCTTCAAAAGATGGCATTAAGAAAATGGAAAAGTAGGGGCACCTGGGTGGCTCAGTGGGTTAAAGCCTCTGCCTTCGGCTCAAGTCGGGATCCCAGGGTGCTGGGATCGAGCCCCGCATCAGGCTCTCTGCTCAGCAGGGAGCCTGCTTCCCTTCCTCTCTTTCCGCCTGCCTCTCTGCTTAATTGTGATCTCTGTCAAATAAATAAAATCTTTAAAAAAAAAAAAGAAAATGAAAAAGTAAGCTGCAGACTGGGAGAAATAATCTTTTTTTTTTTAAGATTTTATTTATTTATTTGACAGAGAGATCTCACAAGTAGACAGAGAGGCAGGCAGAGAGAGAGAGGGAAGCAGGCTCCCCGCTGAGCAGAGAGCCCGATGCGGGACTCGATCCCAGAACCCCGAGATCACGACCTGAGCCGAAGGCAGTGGCTTAACCCACTGAGCCACCCAGGCACCCCTGGGAGAAATAATCTTAACATTATCTGACAAAGGACAGATATCCAAATTTACAAGAACCCCTACAAATCAACTCTAAGGGAAACAGCCCAGTATAAAAATGTGTCAAGGAACTAAGCACTGACTTCAAAGAGATAATCGAAGAGCCAATGAGCATAGTAAGAGATGAGCAACAGTTTACTCTACCATATTGGTGGCCCCCCAGTAATGTGGGGATATTTGTCCTCAAAATGGACGAAAAGGGTGGTGCAGAGGGGTGAGCAAAGGTTCCCAAACATAGCCCAAAGGCAGGATCCAGGCTGTGGACAGTCTGCTGCACACTGTGTCACCAAAAAACCCTTGAGCTGACATTTAAAAATAGGAGACCTCACATGAAGATCTAGACTTCCAGCTAGAAAAGGCAAGCTGTGGCTATGCCAGCACTACATTCCCCTGTAGATGAATGGTGAGCAGCAGCTCCTGGGTGCACTGAGGTCTCTGTTCCTTACATAGGGCATAGAAATGCCTGTCTTCGGTGTGCTGTTTCCCTCCATCTAGCCTCTGCTAGGCCCCAAAGGGCACTTGAGGGTGGGACCCAACTCCAGAACCTGTATCTTGGAAAGACTCTGGAAGGCACTGAAAATGTGCAGGATATGGAAAGAAAGGTGTGACGGAGCCTCCAGATGTTTATAAACTGGTTCTTATACAGAGGGAACATCCACACTTGGAACATCCAGGGGCCAGCATTCGGGCCATTAGAGAAATTTCTAAGAGGCTAACTGGTGGCATCAAGAGAAAATGGCAGCATTTCTTAGGCCCAAATGGCTAAGACGCAGCTGCCTGAGGAGGGAAAATATGTGGGGCATGGACTGAGGAGTACTTACCCTGCACTGGCAAGGAAGCTGGCGCTTATCTCCTTCACCCCCTTCCACTGTCAGACTCTGACCTCTCATCTCTGTAGGTCACTATTCTGGCTGAGAAGACTACCAAGGGACAATCACTATCACCTTCCCTTGACAGTCCCATGCACTGAGGCACAAAAGAAGCCAAGAGGAACTGCAAGCTTCCAAATAGGGGTCCCTTGGCTATATATAACTTACTAAGCCTCTGGCAGTTGCCTGAGCTCTCTGTGCTAGCCTCGTCCGACAGGGCAGATCTTTGGGTCTCCTGACAGCAACCCAGTTTACAACAATGATGGGCCAACACTTCCATGTGGACACTTCTGGTGAAATAAACACTTGCCCCTGAGAAGGATAATGTAGAGGTCCCCCATCTAACCCCAACATACCAACAGACTGGTACTTCCCGAAGCCAATGGCCACAGTGGGCCCCAAATACCAGGACCCAGGGGTGCACATGTGTTCAACAAGGGATTCCTGAGCCCTGCTCTGGGCCTGGCCCTGTGCTAGCATCCAGGGACGAGTCACCTCAGCAATAGCCTTGAGGCACAGACCCCTGATTTGCAGATCGCTGTTGACAGAGACAGGACTCAGTCTTTTGCTATGCATATGACTTACATATGAATTTACACATTCTTCTCCCACAGCTCTAGAAGATAGTGTAAAGGCCACTGGAGGTAGAGTTAGGAGACCCAGGCTCAAGCTCCCATTGACCCTGAACAAAACATCATTAGTCAGGGTCTCAATTTTTGTCTTTGGAATATCTGTCAAAGCTGCCCCGCAGAGGTCCTGTGAAAATGTTTTACAAACCAAAAACCTCTCACCCAAAGTAACCACAACACACACGTGTGCCATAAGTGTACACATTAAGACAAGAAATAGAGAAGTCTAGTAGAAGGTCTGAAGCAACAGATGTGACCATCACTAGAACACCAGTATCAGTGAAGGGGCATCTGGACATATTATTGCTATGATGGTGGTTAAAAAAAAAGAAAAGAAAAGAAAAAGGAAATCCAGCTGTTTTCACATGGAATTATCTTCCAAGACAGACTTTTTGTGGTGGGGGGGAAGCAAGGTACAAAACAATGTATATTTTATGGTATCATTACTATAAAGAAAAAATAGGGGGTAGGGAATGTACACGGACATGCTTGAATGTGCATGCAATATTTCTGGAAAGAAACTAGAAATGGTACAAGGGTGAAAAACATTCCTTACGTCTTTTGTATAGTTTGGATTTTTTCCTATCGTGAGAATGTTATACCATTATTTATTTATTTATACCTATTTGCTTTTAAACAATAAAACATTAAGTTAAATGCTGTAATTATTGAATCTCCACCTGGCTGTAACCCAAGAGGGAACCTGTCCCCACTGACCCCTGGATGCCTCTGTCCTGTGGGCTGACTTTCCCAGAGAGAAACTCCCCAGCCCAGCCCCCAAGCAGGCCAAGCTCTGGAGCCCTCTTCCTCAGCCCTCCACACCATCCCTTCTTCCTTCTGTCTACAACTAGCCCCATTTCCCACAGCAATCACTCTAGGGTGTGCTGAGGCCTTAAGAAAGCCAAAGCTAGTATGGAGGGCTGTGCACCTTTTAACTAGCTTCTATTCCCCAGCCTCCTCGACCTCTCCTAGTAAATGCAATTTGTCTGCTAGGACCTAGGCTTCCCAGGGCTCCCTGATTCCACTCCTGGTGTCTCGGTCCTTCCTTATCCTGTGCCCTCCCTCTGGGCAGCCCTCGATGGCAGCCCCTGGCAGCAGGGGGCCGAGCAGGCCTGCCCACCTGCTCTCCTTTGCATCACTCCCAACCTGATCTCCTCCTCAGCCTGCTGGCAGTTCAGGCTCCAGGGTGAAGGTGGATGTTTCATCATTTTATCTGCCGAATCAGCTTTCAGGGTTTGCTCCTCAAAATGTCTACATGAATAGCAATGTTCCTGCTGCCAGGAATATTCTTTATGGGAGAACACGGGGCTCAGGAACCCGTGGGTGACTGGTCAATACAAGCCCTGGGGCAGGGACTCATGCTCTAGTAAAAGTTGCCCAGGGTAGAGAGGCCAAACATAGAAATGGACAGTGGTCGGTGGGTATCAGGCTCGTCACCGTGGAGCAGGCAGGTACAGACAAGTGAGGGAAGGCTAGAACGATCGCTGTGTACTTGATTATCGGCAGAGATACCAGAATGAACTCATGTGTAGCTTGACACAGATGTGGGTGGAGAGCGACATCCGCGTCTATAATTGTAGACAAGCATGTATGGGTTAGATACACACATACATCTCCACTCTCTGTCTGCTGAGAGGCCCTAGAAACGACAATACCCTCATAGCAACAACCAGCCAGCTCCAGACCTTGGTCTCTGATACCATTCTCCGGTGAAAGGAATGGGACCACTTCAGAGAAATGGTAGGTTCCAATGCTGTGACAGGGGTCATACGAGAGCAGCCTGGAATATCCTGTGGTTCCAGAAAATCAGGAAATGCTCCAAAGACAAAAGGATGGGGCCAGGGCAAGGGCCAAAGGAGCCAGCCTGGAGGAGTTCCCAGTAGCCAAAGCTGGGACAATTCCAGTAGCAAAAGAATATAGTACTGAATTATAACCCACAGCATAAAATACATACCCATGGCCCACAGAGATAAAAATAAATACCGAACACATAAACAGTGAGAAGAGGTAAATCTCCCATAAAGAATTCTAAATGGGCTGCATAGATCTCACCCTCATGGAGGTAAGGCTCACGTCCCCACCCAACCTTTATGACAAAGACACCCGCTCTGCCTGGAAAGAGCTTCCAATGGGGAAATGAGGTTGGAGACAGGCCCCCAAAAGACAAGAATGTGTGTGTGTGTGTGTGTGTGCAGGAGCTGTAAAAGAAGGCTACAAAATGCTCTGGAATGTCCATCAAGCAAAAGAGCAGATAAATGAACTATAGTCGAGTCATAATGGAACGCTGTATGGCAGTAGAAATTCACGTGCCAAAACCACATCTATCAGCAAATACAAAGCTCAACATCATGTGATGAACAGGAAGGCAAGCCTGAAATGGGACGCATATAGGGCCTTACCATTTGTACATAGCTTTAAAACGAATGAAACCATGTTCTACATTGTTTGTGAATACAAACATGTGGGAGAAGTATTTGTACCAAATTCCAGATAATAAAGACTATAACTGGCAGAGAAGACTTATGAGTTCATGGCTACTCTTAAGTTCCCTTTTTAAATCAATTAAAAATCTTTAAAGCGTGTTGGCTAAACTAACAGGAAGTACATGACAGTACAGGTAATATGCAGATTTGGTAACTGTCAGGAAAAGGGTGGCAAGTGGCCGGGTGCCTGGTACTTTCCAGGATCATGTGAACTGGCCCTGAGGCCAGACAGGAGCCACCTAAGTATGTGTGTGTGCTAGGAGAGCTGGGTTGGCGTCTACATGCTTGTACAAGAAAGAAAACCACCTCAAAGCTGTTGAGAATGAACTACAGGTTCAGAGGGAGCAGGTGAGTGCCCCGAGTGGGGAGAGGATGGACCAGCACAGATGACCCTGCAGGCAGACAAGGAGGAAGGGAGCACCGTGATGGATGAGGGGAGGAGAGGAGGAAAGGGTGGAGGGGAGAGGAGGAGGAGGGGAGGTATAATGGGATGAGGCATTAGGGACAAAAGAGCCTCCCAATCCTTGCTTTCTCTCTTTCCTCACGCCTACTGGGCCAGGTCTTCTCTCTATAGGCTCATCCCCTTCTACCCAGTCACTGCATGTCACAGTCCTTCAAAAGGCCAGGACTTCTCCCCTTAAACTCTCCCGCTAATATGACCCTGCCCATCACTCTGGTGACTAGCCAAAAAGGATGACTCCTGCTTAGGACAGCACTTACCGAGCACCATGTTCTCATCTGTGTCCCTCGGGCACCACAGCCGGCACAGAGAGGGCTCCTTCTTCCTCCCACACCTGGTCTTCCCACACCATCAGTGCCACTACCGACCTCACCACCGAGTCGCCTTCAGGTCTCCCCCTTCCTCCTGCCCTGTACCCACTGTATCACAAAGTCTTACCATAGGTTGGGTGCATCTAAAACCGGCTTGTTCTCCCTCCCGGTAACACCCTAGACCAGAACATCTTCACCTCCCCACACCCGGTCTGGGCTCTAGTCAGATCTCTACCCAGCCAGGGTGGTTAGGGCCGCCCTCCCTGCCCTCCCCTGCTGCTCATAACCCTTTAGTGGTTCCCTATGCTCTCTAGGCAAAGACAAATGGGAAAGGCTGCCTCGTCATCAGGCAATCTGAAGAGCACCGGAAGCACATTCAGACGCCCTGCTTGCACCTCAGCCTCTGCGAGGCTCCTAGAATAGGGCAGCCGCGCTATGCGGCTACTGGACAGGCCACCACAGGGTGCAGGAACCACTTGCACGGAGCCATCAAGAGGAACAAACAGCCCATACGTTTCAATGGCTCCGATCCTGTCCTATCGACTGGTTCATCAAAAGGAGCAGAGTCATCAAGAAGAGATGAAATTAGACGTGGTATTCTAGGAAGAATTGTGTAGTTCGAGGAAAAAGGGGAGCATAAAATACGTTTTAGAAAGATTCCCAAACTCAGATAAAACCCAATTACTTTTGTGCTTTACAGTCAGCTTCATGACTGTATGATCTCTATTTACTGAAAAGGGACGATGTCCAGGTCGTGCGGGAGTAGAGGGGACAGAGGACACAAGGCAGCACGTTAATATGAGGCCAGTCATGTCACACTGGGTCCACGTGTCTGTGGACTCTGCAGAACTTCCGGAGGGCTGCTGACAAAGGGTATCAAGGCTTCTCTCCAGTCCCAGGGGCTGGGACTACAGGTCATTTAATATCCTTTTCAATAGTGTTCAATTTTGGGATGCCTGGGTGGCTCAGTTGGTTGGACGACTGCCTTCGGCTCAGGTCATGATCCTGGAGTCCCGGGATCGAGTCCCGCATCGGACTCCCAGCTCCATGGGGAGTCCGCTTCTCTGACCTTCTCCTCGCTCATGCTCTCTCTCACTGTCTCTCTCTCAAGTAAACAAATAAAATCTTAAAAAAAAAAAATAGTGTTCAATTTTGAATTTTAAGTATTTATTTATGTATTTTTTAATCTGAAAAAAAGTTACAATGTGAGTTTCATTCTACTGTTTGGGGGGACTGAAGCTTTCTTCCCACTCCCAATATGAGTACCTTGGTTAGTCTAAGACTAGAAATGGAACAGGGACTCCTGCCAGCCAGGGGTGATGGCAGTATCACAGAGCTGTCGCCCATGGGCAGCAGGGCCCCCACTGCCCTGTCGGTGGTTCATAGTGGTGGCCCCTGAGTCCTGGGGATCCCACACTCTGGCGGCATCACCAGGAAAGAGAGGCCAGACAAAAGGTCAGAGAAAGAGAAATTACAGCTCCTACAAGGAGAGTCGGCCCAAGGGCAAAGCCTTACAGAGCAGAGCTAAGTCAAGAAATGGGAGGAGATGAAAGCCTTCAAGTTCTAGATTAGTTGAGCTTAAAAGCAGGAGGACCCTGACCTATCAGTGATATAGACAGGTGGATTCTCTTCTCACCTGAGTTGGCCTCTATCACCAGGAACCAAACACTCGCGAGCTAACATGCCCACTCTTCTGGGCACAATGCCCCCTTCCAGGGACATGCTGAGCCACCATCCTAGGGTAGAACAGAGGGTAACCTTAACCACTGTTCCTCTGTTTGTCTCCCAGGTACGATGGGGCCCAGGGAGCAAGGAAGGGTGAGCACCACAAAGGGCTTTCTGAGTAGCCCTACGTATACACAGCAGGTCCCAATGGAGATAGACAGGTTTTTGGAAGACATTCATGACATGTCTTCCGGCAGGAAACATCCACCTGCATCCACAAGAGAAGGCCACTCACCTACATGGGAACCACAAGGACAGAGCTCCACACTCCACTCCCTCACCCTTTTTGACTGCAGACAGCCCTGCTTACTTCCCGGAGCCATCACCAACACCTGGCACCGTCCTCACAGTGGGCCTGCGAGGTGGAACGAGTTGACCCCAGAGTAGGAAGCCTTGGCCTGGAGCAGGTAGGTCCACAGACAGCCATGGCAGAGACAAGGGTCCACTCAAGCCAACCACATCAAATCTACCAGGCTGCCTCTCCCAAGAGGTGAGAGACCCTAGTTTCTCTGTGCCTAAAATCTTGCCACTGCTGTACCACCTAGAGGATGAACACCTTCCAGCTACGAGTCCCCAGTGCGAGAGGGGACCTCCCCTTGCTCAGGAGTCATGCATATTCTGGGGCCCTGGACCTTTCTCCACAGAATCTGTGTGAGCCTGTATGCGCGTGCCCTAGAGAGCTGCTCGAGCGCGTGTCAACATGCAGGTCTGCTTTCAATTGTGCTGGAACAATTCTACCTGATAAACAAAAACAGATCCAAAATAACCTTTGGCAAGCAGCATATTTTTAAAAGAAAGAGAAGGTCCGAATGAACTGGCAGGAGTAATGCTTAAGCAAACAAACTTGGTCAAGCCAAACATCCACGGTGCACATCAAAAAGCCCCTCAGAGGGCTCCCTGTGAACCAAGGCCGGCAGCCGGGAAGGAGGCTGGAACTGATGCACTTATGGCCTGGAATGGGACAGGCCACCCACTTCCTGCCATTGGTCACTGGCATTTCATTCAGGTCATTGGCTCAGATCACAAGTCAGGGCCAGGAGGCCGGGACTCTGCTCGCAGGAAAGGGCAGAGTCCCCTCCCTCCGCTCCAGCCAGGCACCCTTGCTCCAGCTAGCCAGGCCCAGTGGGCCCAGGAGGGCAGGTGATGGTGAGAGCAAGGGGGCAGCACCACTGGAGAGTCTGAGTCCTCACTGGGTGAGATGGCCAAGTTCCCACGGCATTTCCTATTGGAATCCATTTAGACCCAAGGGCTGAGACAGAGCCAGATCTGCAACTGCCTGCTTCGGACCCCACTCTACCACTCACTCAACAGGACTCATGGCTTCCCACACACCATGAACTATGAAACACTGAGGACCACAGAGCTGGAGTTGCCAACTCAGGGCCTCATTGCAAGGGCTAAGGCCCAAAGCATGGTTCTGGGCCCAGAGAAGAACACCCAGTCACCTTTCACAGCAGGTACTTCACCGAGCAGGTGAACACAGTTTCACAAGCTGGGCCACCAAGCCCTCCAAGGGCAGAGAGCCCCATGACGCTAGCCCCAGACTCTGCACAACCAGCTCAGCAAGACACAGAGCACATCTGCACACTCCTCTCCATCCTCGTGTTGCCACAGGGAAAATGGCCCCAAAGCTTCCTGATGTCAGGTCCAAACCCTTCTGCTGCCTGGCTCCCTGAGGTTCTAGAACCTCCAAAGGGGCCGTTCTCTTCATTGTCTCACTGCCCCCCCCCCCGCCAAAGTACATAGTTTACATCTGCCCACAAAGCACATTTCTGGGGCACCGTTGTTACATCAGCTGGGCTGGAGTTGGCCACAGAACCCACACCACGTCACATCAAACCCTTCCTCTCTTCAGGTGCCACAGGCTCAGCCAAAACAAAGGATGACCCAGGAAGTCTGTGGAGCTTGAGGCCAAGCGTGGCTGGAAGGGGCAAGGATACTCCCAGGGACCCCCATGGGAGCCAGTGAAAGCTAGGACAGAGAGGGCTCAAATCAGGGGGCTCCAATCCAAAGATGCTATAAACGGTTACGGGCTCACAGAAGAGGCCTGCAGGCCCTACAGGGACTGTGTATGTTCTGGAGCCAGACCTATGTCAGAGATATGTGAGCCTGGACAAATGACCTAACTCCTTTGGGCCTTAGTCTGCCCTCACCTGTTACATGGGGGTTTAAATCCATCTTTCGTGGGGTCGTGGAGAAGTGAGAGAAAAGAACCTGCTATGGTACCTGAAAGAGAGGAGGCTTTTGATAAGTAGAAGCTTATCACTGTTACCACCGCGAAGGCCAGTCTGCCGAGGCTGACTTGCTGACTTGCTGACTTGCCGAGGCCAAGCAGGTGAACGGTGATCTGGTCTTCCTGGATACTGTCAGGAAGGCCAGCCATGGCTGTGAAAGGGACAAGAGTATCTGTATATGCTGAAGTGCAGGAGGCAATGAAGCAGCAGGAAAAAAAGGTCACAAAGCAAGGCCTTTTGTGCACCTCTGACAGGGGAGTGTGGAGAGAGCAGAGAGGTGCGGGGAGCAGGAGGGGCTAAAGGCCAGGAGAAAGGGGCTAAAACAGCCAGAGAGGGTTGGAGGTGGGGAATGTGGCCCCTGCTGAGCGCACTGGGCAGACACAGGAGGCCAGGGGCAGGGCTCCGGGAGCTGGGCCGAGGTCATCCACGGGGGGGACCCAGGTGACTGCCCGTCCTGCTGCAGGCCAGGAAGCAGGGGCCCGTTTGCTTGCTACAGCTGCCTGAGGCGGAGGCAGTCTTCCCACATAGCAACGCTAGGCCACCCGGGGAAACGGCTATCCCAGGACCAAGCGGGGTGAGGGCTCAAGGGAAGCGAGAGAGAAGCAGGGATGGGTAGGACAAATTGCTCTTTCTCTGCTTCTTTGTACTGTTTCTTTCCTAAAAGCCACAAATGAGACAGATGACTATAAGCTCATTGTGAAAGATCTGAACACTAACTGCATAGGCTACAACATGAAAGCTCTCTTGCAGCCCCTAAATTCCGCCTTCCCTCACTCCCCCAAGATGTAACCACTATTCACAGCTGGCTGTGTCTCCTTTCAGGTCTTCTGATGCATCTATATACAAACACATGTACACAGTTTTCCTACGTAAATGGAACCAATCAGACACATGGTTCCGAGACGTGCTTTTCACTTAACAATACATGCATCCTACTTATTTACCAAATGTTAAGGGCGGAGGAACAGACGGACAAAAATCTCTGCCACCATGGATGTGGTGATTCTAGCGGTAGTCTTCCACCTATGCTGAGGTCATGTTCTCTGAGGTGGCGTGGCACGACTGGACGAGCCCGCGGGCCCAGGCACACAGAGTACGGCTCCATCCGCTCTCGGCACAAGCAGTTCTGCGGGGCAGACACCCCGTGCACGTCTCCTCGGGCGGCTGCACTCGGAGCAGGCAGAGAGAACAGACTCAGTCATCGGTCCTCCCTGGAAGCAAGGAGGGGGGATGCTTTATCACTCCCCACTCACAATCAGAGATCCTGTTACGGGGTCCTCTGGCACCCCAGCTGACTGTGCCTGGGGAATGCAGAGAGGGGTACACGACCAGCTCTCAACCCTGAGAATACAGGAGTTTGCATCCCAGTGCCTACTAGCCATGCAAACCTGGGCAAGACCCACCTCCCCTGGGACCCTGCGGCCACTTCTTTCCTGAGAAAATGTCCCCCACACACTCGCCAGGGTCAGTACCCCCACAGAAGGAAGTGGTGCATTCAGGGACGACCCCCTAAGGGGTACAGACCAGGGCCACGGGACATGGAGCATGTCTGGAGACACTCTGGGTCATCACCGCTGGGGGAGGAGGTACGACTGTCATCTGCTGGGAAGAGGCCAGCAATGTCGCTCAACATCTTACAACGTGCTGGACTGAGAAACATGGGGCGCCAAGGTCCATGCGTTGAGGTGGGAGCCTGCTGGCGGCCCAGCAGCCAAAGGGTTAAGCAGCCCACTGCCCAGGCTGCCTTCCTGCCTGCCCGCCCGCCTGCCGGCAAGGACTGCATTAAGCCAGGCCAGGAGATGGGCTGCTGCCTTCTGGTTCGCATTAGCGGCGCTCTGCTTGGCAACGTTCCCTCTGGCGGGCTGCCTTCCCTCCCTGCCCCAACCACTCTCCGCCCCGACTCAAAAGAAAATACCAGGATCCACATATAAAACCCGCGCGCTCCCCGCCTGTCTCTTAGCCCATCTTGAATAAAACAAGCTCTTAAACTCCTGACCTTCCGCCCAGTCACCCCGTTTGTTTCGCGGCGGCAGCATCTTGGAGGCTGCGGGGGGGCGTGGTGTGGCCCTCCCTGCTGCGGGGTGCTTTGCACACTGCTGCGGGGGCTGGCACAGGTCGCAGGGGACCGGGGCAGCTCCTCTGGAGGCTAGCCCTGGTGTCTGTGATCTGAAAAAAGGCAACTGTCCCCACAAATACCCTCCCCTCTGTCCCCAAATGCCAAAGCCTCAGCTACTCAGATCCCTCACCTTTCAGAACCCGGAAGGCTCCCAAGCCGAGAACAAGAGCAGGGTTGGGAGCATTTAAGCATCAGAAATAAAACCTTAGAAGAAACAGCAAAAGCTTGCTTTTTAAGTTCTCTTATCTTTCTTCACCAGAGGCCCCAGCCGCAAAGGTCGGGCATAGCAACTACTCACGAACTCATGTCTGCTCCCAAACTTCTCTGAGCTGGGGCCCCGGGTAGCAGTGTGCTTCCTAGACCACTGCTCCAACTGGAGGCCCCCAAACACCTCAAACTTAGTAAAGCCCAGCCCACACTCCCCTCTCCGCCTCCACCCTTGCCCCCAGACCTTCCAGGGCTCCCCGCTCAGTAACGGTGTCACTGCCCAGCCTGCCGCTGCAGCCAGAGGTCTGAGAGATGTCTTGGACAGGCCTCTCCCCTCCGCCTTCCCCACAGCTACTCCACTGCCCAGTCTCGTGGATTCCACCTTAGATCCTGCTGTACTGCCACCAGATTGGCCCAGTTGGCTTATACCATTACAACAGGCTCCTGACGGGGCCCCAGAAAGGTGCTCCTGGGCCCCTGGAAGCCACCCTCCATGCTGGCTGTCTCTCCAACACACAATAAACATGTGTGTACACACAGGACGCATACACAGTCCACCCTTCAAAACCATCTGCGTTACTGAAGACACTACCATCTCTAGAGCCTGCATGGTCTGTTCCCCCACCCCTACAGCACCTCTTGTTCTGGGGCTCTGTTTTCTGAGCTCCAGCGGAAATGCCTTTTTTGCAGGTTTTCCAATTCACTGAGTGGTCTCCCACTACAGGAGATGGCTCTACCATTGCTGTTCCTGCCACCTGGGACACTCTGTATGCCCACACCTCTGCTCTTCTCAAGCAGTCCTCCTCCTCCTTCAGATCCTGGAAGTCTGCTCTGACCTTCAGCCTAGGTGGGGTCCTCTGCTCTCTGTCCTCAGAGATCTCTCTCTACTGTGTCCTGCAAAGACCCCGAAGGGCACGCATGACACATGTGTGAGTGTGTCGGGAAGGAGTACACGCTGGGAATGGGGCCTGCAGTGGCAGTGCTACAGACCAGGGACTCATCCTCATCTCTACCCGGCCTTATGTCTTCACGGACACTGGTCACTAACAGGCAGCCAAGGAGGTGGCCATGCAGTCTGACAGGGAGCAGGGGCCATAGCTATGCCACAGTGTGCTCCGTCCCACAAAGACTGGCACCAACTCTCCAAATTACTCTCACCCAGTATCATCTCATTTAAATACTTTTGGAAAAACAAAATGAATAGAAAAGAAAAAAAATCTCTGAATGGGTGGAATTTATTTTTAAATAAGAACATGTTATAATAAGGCATTTTAGTAAAACTTCAAACAAAAGCAGGCAAGTGCCTTTATTTTAATAAGACATCTCACTTGCCCTTTCCCCACGATTATTACAAGTTGAGGCCTGTGAACAATTAAAGCAACTGTTTATGGTATTTTTATTATTGTTTTGTTTTTTAAAAGAAAGGAATTATAAATATTCAATTTAAGTGGTGCATTGGCTTTACGCACATTCAGGAAACATTCAGCTTTCCTTTAACAAGAAAACTAAAAATGAAAGGGTCCCAGAAGGCTGCCAGCATGGTTAGGGGCTCAGCATAATGCTCACCACAGGCTGCAGGTTGGCCTGTCTCTCCCTGAGGTGCCAAGTCAGAGGGGCTGGGAGGGGGCGGGGAGAGGTGCCCTGGCCAGCCTGGCCCTGCTTCCTTCAGCCAAGAGCAAAGGAAGCCTTGTAAACTCTTTGTTCACAGTCAAATCCAAACCCTGGCCATGGCCTCCAAGACCCTCGATGATCTCTCCAACTTCTCCCCTCCCTTCCTCCCTCCTCTCCCTCACAGTGGCTGTGCCCTGCCCCCAACCCCTGTTGTTCTCGACCTCTTCACCATAAGGTCTATCAGGCAATTTATGTGCCCATACCCCCTACTGTTAGAAGGTAAATTCTGTGTGAACAGAAATGTGACCGCCTTATCCACACTCTATTCCTGTGACCTATCCTATCCTGGCACACAGTAGGTACTGAACAGAAGGGCTGAATGAACATGCTGGCCACTCTATGTGAGGTCTTTATCTCCTACTTACCACAGCGACCCTAGAAAGCAGGCACTATAACCCACACCTCCTCCCTGTATAGATGAGGAAGGTGATGGCATGTGGCAAATCAGGGACGTGAGCCAGGTCTGTCCAACTCCAGAACCCAAACCCTGGCCCACAGTTTTCCCAAACTGCCTGATAATAAGAATGACCTCAGGTGATCAGCTCAAACATTCATTCCCTGGTTCCCATGGTGGTGGGGAGGGGGATGACAAGATTTTCTAACAAGCATCCTCAGCAATTCTGAATGGCCCACCCTCACCCCAACTGAGTGTGAGAAATAATGGATTAGACCCCTGCCAGGCCCTGAACTCCCATCAAGGGGAGGAAGGCCAGGGGCAGAGGCTACATGAGGGATTTATTCCAACTACTGAGCAAGGACCTGGGACCAAGCCTGAGGTCCCAAACCAGGAGTATGTGGAGGGCAAGAAGGGGTCCGAGACGAGCCAGAGCACAGATCCCAGAGCAGAGGAGCAGGGCACCAGAACACCCAGAAGACCTCTCTCAAGTTCACTTTCTAGGTGTCGTAGTACCTCCCCAATAAGACAAGGCATACTCTCGAG
Source organism: Mustela nigripes (assembly GCF_022355385.1). Lineage (NCBI taxonomy): Eukaryota > Metazoa > Chordata > Mammalia > Carnivora > Mustelidae > Mustela > Mustela nigripes. The sequence continues at coordinate 57,786,034 of NC_081558.1, forward strand.
ACACATGGGACATTACCACAGGACACAACTCTGTCACAGCCTCCTCTTCGAGATGTGGCCTTTGGAACACCCTCCCTAGGCTCAAAGCCCAGCTCTGGTAATCTGAAGATCACCAAAACCACGTGCTGGGTATTCCTCTTCCCAGACTCTGCCACAATGAATGTCACGTCTCCCTCAGATGTACCAGGCATGCTCTCATCTCTGGGCTCACCACGTGCTACTCTTTTGCTTGGAATGGCCTGGCAAAGCCCTGCACCATCCCTTGGGGCTCAGCTTCAACACACCCTATCAGGGAAGCAGGGCTGGAAGCTCTCCTGGACTGTTTGCTCCATGTTCTAGAAACCATTCTCACTCAGCACCTTTCTCACATGAGGGGACAGCCACCTGCCCTGCCCACCCATCACCCTGACGCCACCCACCCCCTGAGCAGGCTTCCCAAGGGTCATCCTAGGCTTTGCTTGCTTTCAGCACCTGACTTCACAAGAGGTGAGCCAGCAGCACTATGGGCAGGCAGTTTAGGCAGGGCTAGCTTCATGGGGGCACAGTCTCCATGGTCAAACAGGGTCTGCGTGGCCATACTTTCTACAGGAACCAGAACTTGCTTCCTAGCAGAGAGAAGGCAGTGGACCTGAGGCCGAAGATCAAACACTCCTCTGTGGGTCAGGCGGCACCATGTTTGCACTGGGCATGGCCTAGCACTAGTCAACTGTCTGCTGACTGAGCATTTTGTGCAGCAAGACCGCTTCCAGCTGGTGCTCTAAGTCTGGCGGGGTGCCCACTTCCTGAAAGAGGAAGCCCCTTTGGGCCCCCAGTGTTTTAGGTCTTGCCTTCTCAGCCTTGCTGCCAGCTCACATTTTCCACCACCCTCAGGGACATGCCTGCACGTAACACTGGCTATAGCCCTCAGCCAAGGAGGGAACCACAGCACCCCCGAAGTCTTGGTAAGCCCGCATTCATCTGCATGCCCTTGTTCCAGAACCTATGCCAGCTCCCCTGGCCGAGTGAGTACTTCCCCATGGTGCTCACCTGACTGTGGTGGAGCCAACAGCACTGGGAAAACCGCTGCCTGAGGCCTTCAGGAGCAATTATGGCTGTATGAAGATGAATCTTATTTCTCCATGAAGGTGGCCTGGCAGGAGAGGGGGGAATGCCCTGCCCATGGCCACAGAGCTAAGTGTTCATACCCAGGATCCCAGACCTGGTCTCCTGGCTGGTGCGTGGGCAGGGACTGCCTGGCACGGTGCCTAAGCCACAACACAGCACTCGTGAGTGTTCTAATTGAATCACAGTCTCTTCTCTGAAACAATAAATGGACTTAATTTTACTCAGAAGCTTTTATACAATGGAGGGGTTTTCACACAACGACTTGCAGGGGACAGCAGTGTGCCATAGCTGCTCTGTGGGTCTTGTGAGGCCACTGTGGGCTAGGACCCACACTTTCCTCAGGAGAGGTCTGGAAGCCGGCCACAGTCCCCTCCTACCCCACAGCTGCCCCTTCTGGGTCTGCTCCCCACCTGGCCACCAGCAGGTGCCATCTGATCACCAAGGTTCCACCTGGAGGGCAACGGCCAGGGCACGAGGGCCATGAGGCTTCCTGCAGTGCTAACAACAGGCGATGATTACCAAGCACACCTTGCAACCTAGGTACTTGGAAAGACGCTCTAGAACCCATTTAATCCTCAAGCTAACTCCCCGCCAAAGGTAACATTATCCCCACACCTTACAGAGGGGGAAACTGAAGCACAGAGCTGAAGTAGCTTCCATGTGGTCATAGAGCTGGTGTGTAGGACATAAACCAAGGCAAAGTGGCTCTGCACCCTGCTCTTCACTTCCCCACACCTCAGCTGTGAAGGCCAAGGCATAGCCAGGTGGTGGGGGTGCCCACATTCAGGCTTCTAGGTGGGCCAGAGAAAAGGCTGGATCCCAAGATGTCCATCTAGCCTAACAAGAGGGCTAGTTATCAGGAAGCCTCAGAGGGCCAGTGCTCAGTCCTGCCATCAGGGGAAGCAGCTGGTCAGATGGGGCCAGGGTTTTCTTTGTGGCCTCAGGCACCAGAATCCCCAAGAAGGGCTAGGAGGGCTGTAGGTCAGCCCAGGTCCAAATGGGGCTCTACCTGCCCTCAAGGTCCTGACCACAAGACTTGAAACATACACCAAGTATAACCAGATGAGTTGGCAGCTTTACCAAGGGGACCTGCCTCTGGAGGGAGGCAGAGCAAAGCCGGGGTGGGGTTGCACAGCCGCCACAGGCTGTCACCCTTTCTGCAGAGGACAGCACTGGGGCTGTAGCAGCCATTTCTCCTCTGCTCCAACTGAGGCCTAAGAGCGCCAGCGTCCTCTCTGCAGAGGACTGTGGGGAATGCTGAGGCTGCTCGGGACCAGATACAGCCCGCTGTCTTGGGTTTAGGACCTTCCAGGCCCTGGAAGCTAGCTGTGCCCTCCACCTGCACAACCGCCCTCAGGACGGCCCCAGCACTTCCAGCTCCCTGAGGGAGGGTCCCGTGGAGCCAGGAACAAGGTCGGGCAGAATGAAGCAGTGCCTCTAAAGCTGGCCTTCATATTAGAGGGCATGGGCTAGAGACACAAAGACGTAAACATCTATAAGCTGGGGTGGCTCAGTCAGTGAAGCATCTGCCCTCAGCTCAGGGTCATGATCTCAAGGTCCTGGCTCTGGGATCTCCTTCTCCGAGGGTCCCTGGTTCATCACCACAGTGACTTAATTTGATGTGAGAGGGACAGGGTTATGGGGTTCGGTGGCCTCCTCATGCCTGCCCAGAGAGCTGGGGTGAGCATACATCTTAGATGCTGGCTGACAGAGTTTCACTCCAGAATCTTCCACTGATTGGCTTATAGAAGACTTTTAAGATTTTATTTATTTGTTTGAGAGAGAGAGAGAGAGTAAGGAAGGAGAAGCAGGCTCCGAGCCTGATGTGAGGTTCAATCCCAGGACCCTTGGATCACAACCCAAGCTGAAGACAAACGCTTACCCAACAGAGCCACCCAGGCACCCCTGCTTATACAAGATTTTTACATCTTCGTGTCTCCGTTGCATGCCCTATAAAACAGAGGACTACAGCACCTCCCGCAGAGCTGCTGGAAGCACAGGAAGAATACATAAAAAGGGTTTACATCTGAGCCTGGGACATAGTCCCACTCTATGATAGCCAACAAACAATCCTACAGCCACAGCCTGCTCTAGTGCTCCTTCCCCATGCTGGCCCAATAGCGTGCTGGGTTTCAGAACTCATACTTCCAGAAGCCATCTGAGGCTAAACTAAGAGAAGCTGGACCCCAGTGAGGCCGGACATGCCAGCCTTCCTCATCCAGCCACCAGCATCCGAGAAATCTGGCCCCAGTGAGGGCGGCCAGTGTCAGCACCCTCTCTGGAGAGGGACACATTGGCATGACGAAAACCACTCTCAGAATATAAAGGAAGACACACACACACACACACACACATACACACACACACACAAGAATAAAAGGGAGACAGGGCTTCTGGGAGTAGAAGCTGCAGTCTTCTCCAAGGGCTGATGCAGAATGGCACATGAGTCACTTGTGACTGAGGGGTGAGGAGCAGCTGAACAGAGTCTCAGAATGAGGCAGCCTCCTCCAGCCTGCTTCATCTTTAGGATGCTGGGCACATGTCTCTGACAACAGCACCTACACAGAGAAACCTTCCTGAGCTCCCCGCCTGCTCTGCGATCAATCTCTGTCCTCCCCTGTCGCCTGTCCTTCCTCCTCGGGGCCTCATTAGGGAGACAACAGGATATTACAACTTGGCTGTAGATGGTGATTCTAAACCCTAAGCCAGAAGGAACATGGGGCAGAGGCAAAGGTCTCGCAGAGCTGTGGTGTTCAGGGTTGGGGCAGGCGGCGAGCAGAGGCAGGGTATGCTGACCTTAGGTCATCCAACCCCTGAGTACTGAGCTCTGGGGGCCACGTAAAAAGGCACAGTGAATGGGAGAAAGACAAGATTCAGAGTGGCATGTGATAGTAATAAAGACATCTATCCCCGTATGCAGGCCCTGTTACAAGCACAGCATGGGACTGTCCTTGAATCTTCATGAGTAGCTCACAAAGAAACAGGCCCCAGGAGGTGATGTAACTGCCCCTGGAGTGAGTGAGGGGGAGGGACTCCAGCTCAGCCCCTCTGTGACCAGAAGCAGGCTGTTGAGGCAGCAGGAGATAAGAACGAACACCAAGTTCTTCAGCTTTGCCTCCTCAATGCTTACTTCTTAGCATCATTATCCCAACTTCCTTGGGCGGCCCATTCTTCCCAGGAGCCCCCACCCCCACTCCAGGGGTGAATGTGGAATCCAGCCCTCCCAGTCAGATTGTGGCACTCCTCCTGGCAGGTTCAAATGTTACAACCCTCCCTGCAGGAGAACCCCCCTTCCCCCAGAAATCTCCCTTCACATCTCACTGTCTAGATCTGAGTCACCCGTCACAGGCAAGGGAGGGGCAGCACCTGGGTAGAATGGACTTGGGGACAAGGCCTGGGAGACTGGTCCACATAGAACAGGTCTGGAGGGAGGCATCAGCCCCACCCAGCTTCTCAGTAAGGAAGCCAGCCTACCCCCTTCCTGTCCCACCAGGAGTGTCTGGGTTGTATATGTCCATCACTTGCCACCAGAGCCCTGCATTAGACATGACAAGCATGAGAGATCTTGTGTGGCTCTAGGATGGGAAACTGAGGTGTGAGTGAGAGGGGTGAGGTCATACCCAGAAAGGCAAATACTCTGATGTCACTCATGTGTGGACTCTAAGAAATGAATGAACAAACAAACACACAACAAGAAGTAGACCCATAAAAGGGCTGTCAGGGTGGCTCAGTTGGTTAAGCATCTGCCTTCAGTTCGGGTCGTGATCCCAGGGTCCTGGGATGGAGTCCTGCATCGGGCTCCCTGCTCAGCGGGAAGTCTGCTTCTCTCTCTGCCCCTCTCTCTCAAATAATTAAAAAAAAATTTCCTAAGAAATTCTTAAGAAAAATAAATAAATACTGAGAACAAACTGGTGCTTTGGGTAGTGGTGGAGGTGGTGAAAAAACCAGAAAGCAACTGAGGCCGGAGGTGACTACAGTTGGCTCTCTGCCACATAGGGCACTTCAGATCTCATCCTGGAGATGAGGGCCCCACCAGCGGAGAAGCAGGACACAGCGTGGCTCTGTAAAGCCCTTGCTGTCTGTCCTTCCATCAGTGGGTGGGGGCGGGCGCCCGAGCCAGGGAGGGTCACAATCCCAGTGGGACTGGGTGGAGGGCAGAGATCCTCCTGAGGCAGGACACCAAGTGAAAGGGGATCGGATCATAGGTACCTCCTGATCAGCGCCTGCTTCTGCCCTCCTTGCGCTGGCTTTTCCAAAACGCTCATTTCCTTCACTCCCGTCTATGCTTCTCTATTCCCCCTGCTTTGTCAGCTCCACACCCCTGGCACATGTGACATCCAGGTACAGAGAATGAACTCCCAGGAGTTTCCAAACCAAAGCCAACAACCATGAAAACAGCGAATTCAGAGAAAGCCTTCCTTCCTTATAGATCTTCTGAAACAGGAAATGATGAAGGATGAAGACCAGGCTTTCCATTTTTGATAAAAGACATAAAAGCAGAGGGAGCTCGGTCTTGACAGCTGATCTGCAGAGGTGGCTCAGGAATCCAGGTCTGTAGCCCTGGGCTCCTGGTATATATTCCCAGAAAATGCCGAAGCTGGGACCCAGGAGTATCTCTGGCACTGCTCACCGGGGAAGCATCAAGACGCAAGCCTCGAAGAGAAGACAGCCAGAGCAGGAAGCTGCCAGCTGCCCAGCTCCGGGTTTCTCCATCTAGACGCATGAGGTAGGGGGAGCAGCTGCTCCAAACCCAGTCCTCTGGTTGTTCACTATCTACTTGGAATCAAAATCCTGCTACAAAACAAACAGTTTCATTTGCCTTATTGGGCTTTCCTTACTGTTTTGGGCATCAGACAGTTTCTGGGGCCTCCTCTGGGCCTAGCCCTAGGATGGGCGCAAAGGGCACAGAGACAGAGAAGACCCAGCCTCTGCCCTCCAGGAGATGAGTACGGTGGGAGACACAGGCAGAAACAGACACAGAGACAGACACAGTGCCAGGCAGCACCTAAATGTGGACCCAGAGCACCCATGCAAGGGAGCAGCTAACTATCCAAGGAAGGCAAGAAGGGATTCAAGAGGAAAGAGGTCACATGCTCCAGGTTAGGGGCACGGCCCATCACCAAAGCTTCCAGATGAAAAACAAGGATAAGGGAAGGAGGGCTGCTAGGAGTTGGGGAAGCACAGGGAAGGCAGAGGTATAGCCATGGGCTTTCTGGGGTGAGAAAATACATCTTTTCAGATGTCACAGCTTTCTCTCTCCTGTGATCAGTGCCCAAGGGTGGGGGCAAAGGTAAGAGTAATGATGCCTAGTGGTACTTAAGAATTTTTTTTCCCTTTCTGGAGGTTTTTATAAAGAAAAAAATAAGTCTGAATATGGACCTGATTTGGAGGAATATGCTGTCAAATTCTGAACTTTTCTCAAAAACAGTTTTGCCAAGTAAATAGGCATCTATTTAGATGTTTGTCACCATCATCAGAAAACGAACATGGATTCACAGTGGACAGTGTGGGCTGTGAAGTGTATTTCCATTTCAAGAACGCATTCAGCAGCCCTGAAAAGAACAGTTTCCTTATAACCTGGGAGGTGTCCTGCCATTTACTGCAACTGTACCCCACAAGAGACATTCCACAGGAAAGGAATCCTGAATGGCAACGATATAGTAGACAAGAGTTACCAGCTAAAAACCTGTGTACCTCCATGACACCAGGCACCTTCTGTCTGCCATCCCTACTGTCAGCACACTACAGCACCCCTCTTCCAGAGGCCCTGGACCAAGGTGAGACTTCAGTTTGGGATAAATTAGTGAGATACAGAGAAGCCGAGCATTTGCCTCTCAACTCCCAGATCTCTCTCTCTCTTCCCCTGTGGTCTGTGGCTCTTAGAGTTTCTTACATGACATCCCCAGTAGCCAATTGCTATTGGAAACATCACTAGCCTGAAATCCCCAGATCAGATGTGACCAAACAGATTTCATGGGATGAGGGATCAGGAGAACCTAAAGGCTGAGAAAGAGGCTGACGAATTTTGGGATGTCTGGTGTCCACGCCATTTTGGGATCTAAGTGGGATTTGGTTTTTCTCCTCCACTCCCATTCCCCCAACATTTCCTCTATCGGCTAATGGGCCCCAGCTGGGAATGGACGCAGGCAGCAGAGACAGGGGCCAGGGTCTGACCGGCTCCGGCGGGCCAGCCCTGGCCAGGAGGGGAATGTGACTGTTTATTTGGAATGGCTGTGCCCTGCCTCTGAGGGAGTTCAAGCGGTCAGATGTGTCCAAGTTGATTAGTGAAATCTGATGGGGATGTCACCAGGTTTGGGGAGGAGGGCCATCTAGTTTAAACCCCCCACCCTGCAATGTCCCCAGTGCCCGATAGGCACCGGCCACCAATTATAGTTACTGGAAAGTGGGGGCAAGAGAAGGTCAGGAGCTCTGGACCTCAAGAGCTTCTGAAATGTGTTTTTATAGGCTCTGTGGCCCAGGAGAGGCCTCAGTAGGGCGCCAGGCTCACCTACGAAGCTGCTCTGGAGGTAGGAGGGTCCGGCCCCAGAGAGGAAACAACACCGGCCCTGGCGTCTCTTTGGGGCCCCAGGGGCAGTGGATATAGTAGATACAGCTGGGTCTTTGGAGCCAGATGCTGGCTCTGCTGTCTGGTTGCTTAACAGACCTGGGCCTAGGTTTTCTCGCCTGCTGCGGGGGAGTTACAGGAAAGGAAGGAAGGAACAGAGCTGGCCATCTGTATGCAGCAGTCCTGACTCCACCACTAACCTGTACCACCCGTGTGCATACAGCCTGTGTCACCCCCACAGCACCCCGGTCATCCCTCGCAACAAAGTCAAAGCTTAGAGGAGTGACGAGGCCTGCCCACAACTGCAAAGGACGTGAGGTATGTTCTGACTTCAGTCCTTTCCATCCAAAATCCATCTTCATTTCCTAGGGCTGCCCTACCCAATGACCAAAGCTGGTAGCGTGAAACAACAGAAATGTGTTCTCTCGCAGTCCTGCTGGCCAGAAGTCCAAAATCCACGTGTCAGTGGGGTTGGTCCCCTCTGTTACCTTTAACTCCATCTACAAAGACTCATATTCCAAAGAAGGTCATTTCTGAGTGTCTAGGGGAACACAGCTTTTGTAGGCCACAATTCTACCCACTACAGTCCATCCTTGAGTCCCCAAACCTTCATTCACATCATCCCATGTGCAAAATACTTTCCCCCAACATCGCCAATTTCTCACCCCTGTTATAGCATACTCTCAGTCCAAAATCTCATCTAAATATCATCAGCTCAAAAATATCATCTAACCCACCTAATCAAGCACAGATATGACCCATCCTGGGGCCAAATGCCTCTCTATCTGTGGATGTGTGAAACTAAAAGACAAGCTTTTTGCTTTAAAATATAGGCAGAGCTAGAAGGTATTATGCTAAGTGAAATAAGTCAATCAGAAAAAGGCAATTATCATATGATCTCTCTGATATGAAGAATTTGAGAGACAGGGTGGGAGGTCGTGGAGGGTAGGGAGGGAAAAAAATGAAACAAGATGGGATGGGAGAGGGAGACTAACCATAAGAGACTCTTAATCTCAGGAAACAAACTGAGGGTTGCTGGGTGGTTGTGGGAGAGGGATAGGGTGGCTGGGTGATGGACATTGGGGAGGGTATGGGCTATGGTGAGTGCTGTGAATTGTGTAAGATGATGATTCACAGACCTGTACCCCTGAAGCAAATAATACATTATATGTTAATTAAAAAATAGCAATATAAAAAATAACAAAATACAATAGAATATAGGTACAGGGGGGAAAATGAAGGGAACACAGAGGTCACTGGACCCAAGCAAATTTGAAATCCAACAGAGCAACTTCTGTTAGCTTTCCTGGCCTGAAAATGACCCTCTGTGGCTTGGTCCTCCACGCTCTAGGTCCACAGGCTTCCCTGGCCCTGGCCTTTGGGCTCCCCTCTCTGGCTTCTGCCTTTGTGTCCATGGCTCTGGCCCTGGAGTCATTCTTCCTTTTTCTTGAAAGATAGCATTAGTTACATGAGTTAGAGCTGAGTAATTCTATCAGTCTATTTCCTACAATTAGAATACCAGAAGTCCGACTGCTTTGGCAGTGTTTTTGCCAGATATAACATTCTCAAAAACCTCGTGGGTCTCTCATGTATGTCAAGGGGATCCCCACCAATAAAAAAGAGAGTTCTTCACAGCCTGGCTTCTGCTAAGATGTTTGAATGGATCCCTATTCTCCACAGCAGAGGCTGTCCACCCTCCCTGAAGGCCCTTCTCCAGAGCATGCTTTTTCAAAGTGCACTCCCTACTTTTAGCACCGTTTGGAATCTGGAAAGGCCGAGAATCTCCCAAATTGTCAAGTGCAGGTATCTTTTTGCTAACAGTTCCACCGTCAGTTCCCTCCTTTCCTCTCACATTTTACTTGGAGCTGCAAAGGAGAAACCAGGCTACACTTTTTTCACTTTGATTGGAAATATTTACATATTCAAGTTTGCTACTTACAAGTCATGCTTTCCCTGACCAGTAAATCAGAAAATAGCACAGCACTAGAGAGTTAAAAGGTAGGCTGGGAGAAATGGGTGAACAGAAGAAAGAGGAGAATTAAATTCATACTTGCCAAGCACCTTCCATGTGCCCAAGGACTACAAATCAGTAATGGGACCCTGATAGACAAGTTCCATCTTCATAAGGATGAAAAGAGTGGCCAAAGACCTCAGAACATGTTGGCACTCAAACATTCCTGTCAGGTTAATGTGGCTGCTTCTTTCCGCCTCGGCCCTCCCTCATCCCATGCTTTGGTCCAGCATAGTGGCCACTGATCTTATCATCCAACACCAGTCCCTCAGGTACTGCACTTCCAAGTCTATGTCCCACGGCAACCTCTCCTGACACCACCTTCCTGTTCCCGGCTGCTCTCCCAGGCTGCAAACATGTATCCTCCCAGCGCAGAAGGGATACTGGACAAGGGTGGCTCCTCAGCGTCTGCCTCAGGGAACACCCAGAAGGCAAAGAAATTTACATTTGATTCATTCTCTGTTCCAGTTAAGAATTAACACACAACACTATAGTAATCTTAACTTTGTTAAATATAAGTTTGGTTTATTTTCATAATTTTGTGCTTTATTTTTTTAAGATTTATACTTTTAGTCCCTGGCACAACATGGATTTGATTTAAGTGGTGTGTTTATCCAGGACTAACGGTCTTCAGAGGAGGATCAATGAGAGCCAGCAGAGGAGGGGACTATGACCCTAGAACTCCGGGCCTATGTCAGGGGAAGCCCTGGGACTCGGAAGGGCAGGGTCATTGTCCCTCAGCTCCTGCTGCCACCCCAGGGCCCTGGAACCTGACCAGTCTCAGGCCTATCAGGGAAGCTTTTCTTGAGGTTGGTCCTCCCTGGTCAGGAGACTCTTCCCGAATAACTCCAGCCCTGCAGAAGGAAGCAACAGCCACACCACCATAAAATGAGTAGAGTGGGGTGATTTAAACCTGAGGTCTCCTTTACCTGGGGAAGCCCTGGTCATTCCTCTCAGTCATGAAATACCCCTTTCCTACATCCACCCAGGCTATCCTAGACCAGGAATGGCCAACACAAGGTAAAGGTGCCCCTTGGCCTCCCCTTCTTCAGGGCAGCCACTGTCATCGTGGTTCTCCCCCACAGGGTGATGGGGTATTTTATGTGTCAACTAGGCTAAGCCACTGTATGTACATGTTTGGTCGAGCATTATTCTGGATATTTCTGTGAGGGTATTTTTTGGATGAAATTAACATTAAGAGGAATAAACTCTGAGTAAAGCAGATTAACTCTCCATAATGTCGGTGGACTCCATCCAATCAGTTAAAGGCCTGAAGAGGAAGACTGACCTCCTTGGAAGAAGAAGAAATTCTGCCAGCCAATAGCCTTCAGATTTGAACTACTTCCCTGGGTCTCTATCTTGTTGGCCTATCCAGTGGATTTCAGACCTGCTGGGCCTCATAATCATGTGAGCCAATTCCTTAAAATATACCCACATATATATTCACACACACATACGCATACACACACACTCTGTTTTTAAGGAGGACTCTAAACATCTAGTAAGCCAGACAACCTTAAAATCTGTCTCAAGACAGCCCTCCAGGGAGAACTCCCAGTTCCCAAACCGAATCCACTGACCCAGGGCTGTGAGTGCATCCAGCAGTTGGTGCTGTCCCTGGCGCAGTATACAGGGCCAAGTTCACGCCTCCATGTCCCTGCACTCCAGGTTCCTTTGAGAAGTAGACAACCACCCTGGACCCCAGATGTCTTCATAGGATCTGCCTGGCTCTAACTAACCCTTGTTCCCCACCCTTTAATCCCCCTGAAGAACAGGGTGGTCAAGGAGGCTCTAAGTGCTTCTTCTCCAGTAAACTGAAACCACAAGAAAAGCCCACTGCAGATGGGAACCATCCAGGCCATTGAACAGCACTGAGATCAGAGCCAGGCTGGTAGTTGCCAGAGGCGGAGGCAACAGGGAGACACACAGCTGCCCACAGGTCTTCCACAGGATAACATGGTATCTACCAGTGGTCACTACGAATATAAAACTCTTCTGGATAGACTCCAGAATTTAGGAGTCTGAGCGACACAAGACTGTAACTGTGTTTAATTTGAAACTGCTGTGGCAAGGCAAAAAGAACCCAGAGAGAAGTCCGCGCGTACTTGCCAGCCTGACATACAGAGCGTATAGAAAGGGCAGGCATGCACCCTGCACCCTCACTTGTTGATCATGTGATCCTGAGCCCACTACACCTTCTAGAGCTTCCATTTCTTCATCTACAAAGAACACCTACTTGGCAGGCTCACCATGACACGTCACAGGCCTCCCCATGTGGGTATTATTATGAGAACTAGGGAGAGTGGTGGTTCTAGAATCCAGGAAAGGTAGGAGAGAAGATGGAGTGGAGCAGAGCCAGAGGGCCAGCCCTGGGGACCTGGCACAGTAGCTCAGCCACTGGAGAGGCAAAAGGGCCGACCCTCTTGCTCGCCACTAGAGAAACAAACAAAAAGGAAGGACAAGGTAAGACTGACCTTGAGGGCAGGAATCTCCACACTGTCACCGAGGCTGATGGAGCCTGAGAGGATGGTCCCTGTCATCACAGTGCCTTGACCTTTGATGGAGAAACAGTGGTCCACAGACATGAGCAGCGGCCCTGAGGGGTCTCTTCTTGGGATGGAAATCTGCGATGTCAGGAGCTAGAAAAGAGACAGCCTGAGGCACATCCATCTGACCTCACATGCCTTCCCAGCCTTCTGAGCCTGCAGGATTTAAGATGTGTCATCAGCTAGCCCCTAGGTACCGTGGAGGCCTCATCCCCCACCACGTGGCCTCTCACAGCAGGAACCAGCCACTGGCAGACCCTGGAAGCTCCCCAGTCAGCTTTGCCTCCCTTTCTCTGGAAAGACACCGCCTCTGGGAAGGCTTTTCTGCCCCTTCTGTACGGCTGTGCTCCCCACCCCCATCACCCGTTAACACACTGTTGTGAGCTTTTGTTTATTTGTCTCTCTCCCAGGGCCATGAGTCCTTCCAAGGATCTCCAGCAGCTGGCATGGTGCCTGAGAGAAGGACAAGAGACCAAACGACCCGGGTGATCAGGGCTGCTGCCATGTATGGCAGGGCAAGAGGGGCTGAGGCCACAGCTCCAGGCCGAGGCAGAGATGGGGGACCACCTGATGTCTGCCAAGGGCCAGCGTTGCCCTCTCAGTCTGTGGGGCTGCTGCTCCTTCTCCTTCCACGTGTTTCCACCACAGCCAGCCCATTTTCCTCATGCTGACTATGTGCTCTTAGATGTCAGAGCTAATTCCCAATAAATAAATGAAAATAAAGACCACATTATTCCTTTTATTTTGAGGCTTTCGGATTTCATTAGGAAAGAAGCTGTCAAAAAGTATTTGGCAGGGAATGTTCCAAACTCTCAGCCTTGTGATAACAATTCTTCTGGGAAAAAACTAAAGATTCAAAACAGGCTTGGCCTGGGATTTATGCAGAGGCTTCTTAAAGGAATACATAAACATCTTTCATAGCAGTGTTTGTGAATTTTGCTTTAGTAAAAACAACTGTCCAAGGCTCCTAGACCAAGAGCTCTCAGAAGGAGAGGAAAAAGTAGCAAAAGCCTCAGCCAGGAAAGGTCTGCTCTGCTAAGTCGGTCAGAGTGGCACCGTGTAATCACAGAATCAGTCGCAGTGCACACGATCACATCTGTTCTCAGCTCTGCGGGTCCAGGTGTCAGGGGACCCTAAAGAGACCCCAGCAACTGATCTGGGGCTGAATGCCAGTTCTACCACATACTTGCTATGAGACCTTGGGCAAGTTACTTAACTTCTCTGGACCTCAGACACCTCCTTGGTAAAACAGAGATAAACAACGTTAGCTTCCCAGCACCACTGTGAAAGTTCATGGTCCTTGTGAAAGGCATGTCAAGAACACCATCACTATCACAGCAAACTCTGATACGGCACTGTTCTGAGCACAGGACATCTACTAACCTCATCTAACCTGCATGCCAACTCCACAGCTAGTGTTCTTTTCCTGACTTTACTATTGAGGGGACAGAGATGAGAGAAAACAGGTCATGTGCTCAGGGCCACACAAAGAGCAGGTGGTGGGCCGATGATCCAGCCCACAGTTGCCACGCCACCCTTCTGAGCGAGGGACACTGGTTTCCATTGTCACGGCCTCACAGCAGCAACACCCACCCACCCCCCACCCCTGCCCTGTCTTCTGGCTGCCCTGGGCACCCTGTGCTGGCTGGGCTCCCACCCGGCCGTACCTATCACCACTGAGCCTGGAGGAAGCCCCTGGAATGGAAGACAGGGCCCAGAGCCCCAGGAGGCAGGAGCTGCTCTGTCTGAGTGGGGGTGTTTGACATGTTCTTTTGAATGACTTAAAAGGGTGTGGATAGCTCAGCAGGACCTTGAGCTAGAGAGTGAGGCCTCTGCTTCTATTCTGGTTTCACTCTAGGAGGGGGGTGAGGGAGGGTCTGCTAAGGTAGGTGCCTGGGGGAGGCGTGGTGGGACTTAAAGGAACAGCTCAGAGTCTTCTTGCTGGGGTGCCTCCCATTTCTCTCCATTATATACTTAGCAGGATACAAAGGGTCTGAGTGGGGCTGGGGCCACAGGCCAGCCTGGATTCAAGCTGACAGTACCTCAATGAGCTCTGAGATGCCCTGTGGAGCTTCTGTTTCAGGGGCTTCTGGCCCCCCAGGCTTGGCCGCCACGGGTATAATCGGTGCACCTCGGAACCTGAAATGGAAAAACAAGCCCTGCCAAGTTACAGAGATCATCAGCACGGATGAGCAGCAGATGAGGAAACAGAGGCCCCACAGGGAAATCCTAAGGATGAATGATAAAATTTAAGAGGGTGCTCCTAGGTTTTAACCTACACTTTCACAACCCACTCTGAGGAGGCAGCAGTGAACCCTAGCCCCCAGGACTCTGAATAAAAGACCCTCTTGAAGAAGACCAGTAAGTATATCCCAGCCTCCTGCAGAGACTCATGAAATACTGGTTTATCAAAAAATCTCTGAAAGGGCACTTGGGTGGCTCAGTTTTTAAGCGTCTGCCTTCGGCTCAGGTCATGATCCCAAGGTCCTGGGATCGAGCCCCACATTGGGCTCTCTGCTCAGAGGGAAGTCCACTTCTCTCTCTCCCTCTGCCTGCTGCTTCCCCTGCTTGTGCTCCCTCTCTCACTGTCAAATAAATAAATCTTGGGGGAAAAAAAAAGTCATGTCCCTGAAGACGCACCTGGAAAACATACTTCTATCATACCAGTGTCTAATGGCAGGTAGTCCTGACCCGACCCTCCTGAAGAGCTCCTCCTTCTTTTATTTATTTATTTGAGATTTACTTATTTTTTTGAGAGAGCACAAGCAGGAGGAGGGGCAGAAGAAGAAAGAAACCTCAAGCAGACTCCCCACTGATCATGGAGCCAGATGCAGGATCCCGGGGTCCCAGGACCCTGAGATCATGACCTGAGCTGAAACCGAGTCAGTCACTTAGCCAACTGAGCCACCCAAGTGCCCTAAGAAGAGATTCTTACTATAAGTATACTTTTATCTTTTCCATTGATTAAAAAAATATATAAAATGGAAAAGAGGAAATATACGACCCATAATTCTATCGTGCATTATAAAGAATTTTCTATTGAATGATAGCAACAACAGTGATATAATGGCAAATAAACTATAAGGATGTGAAATTTCATGTATGCGATAACCAAAATAAAAAAAAGATCCCTTGGCAATGCATGGAAAAACCAAGGTTAGAAATAAGGGCACTAAAATGGCAGGAATATGGGTTGTATATTCATCCTCTAGGTGCTAGCAAAGGCTGAGCCAAGCATATCACCTGGACACCTTCTGTGAAAGCTCTCAGCACTGCTAAAGAACTGCCACCATTTAACAGATGAGAAATGGAAGCTTAGAGAGATGAATTAATTTGCTACAAGTCATTTATTATAATCTCAGAGCCAAACTCTAACCCAGCCTATCTGACTCTAGAACCAAGGGTCACAGCTTCCATGTTATTATCCTACTGCCCAGGCCTCCTCTTTCATTTATACAGCTGCATTTCAGCGTGACCCAGAATTTATATGCTTTTCCTCACTAATGTTACTCATTTAGAACATTTTGAATTTTTCACTATCATAAATAACACTGGTAAACATGATGGTGGACATGACTGGCTTTTTCTTCCCTTGTTTTGGGATTAATTCATGGGGTATAAACCTAAGACTCAACATACATTGAAAAATCAGCAAAATGGTGGAATAAGGACAATCAGAAAGACTTTCCTCTGTAAAATAAAGAACATAGGCAAAAAATCATCAGAAGCAACTTTTTCAGAACTCTAGAAATTAACCAAAGGTATGCAGCAATCTGTGGTATGTTTATTCAAGAAAAATGGCTGAATCTTGGTAAGAATAAAGGAGCTTTGTGGCATTTTAACTTGCCTTAATCCTATCCATTCTTCCCCAACTCTGCAGCAGCCCTAATAACCAGCATCTGCAATCAGAATGGAAGCCAGCAGCTTGACAGCCACTGAGGGGGCAGAATGGGTCTGCCCATCAAAGCCCTTTTCATAGAGAATTGCCATTATTTTTCCTTTCCTTCCTTCTTGGAAGACTCTACTTGCAAAGTTATCTTTATTTTTCCTTAAGGGCATTTGCTGAAAACAATCAGAGGCAATTGTTTAATACCACAGCTGCCTGAGGGAGGATAACGGTTTGGGTAAATCGGTGGACCAAACAGCTTAGAAGGAAAAGCTAGGAGCTTCCATGGAAGCTTTGGAAAACCTTCCATGAGAGGTTTGGAGGGTTCC
Organism: Mustela nigripes; assembly: GCF_022355385.1. Taxonomy (NCBI): domain Eukaryota; kingdom Metazoa; phylum Chordata; class Mammalia; order Carnivora; family Mustelidae; genus Mustela; species Mustela nigripes. Next base: position 57,802,475 of record NC_081558.1, read on the forward strand.
TGGGGAACTAGAAAGCTATTTATGGGCAAAAGCATGGTACATGGTTAGGAAAGACATAAGAAGGCCCTAAGTTCTTACCTCTGGCTGACATTGAGATTCAAAGCAAACAGGAAGTGAAGGCCAAGGCAGAGTTGCCAACTGCCTGCCTGAGCACTGAAAGCATGCCCCAATATGCACAAAGAGATCCTTGTCAAAGATTGGGAGACTTACTGATTCTAGGCATTTAAGAAAAGCTCTAATCATTAGTTGACCACTAAACTGAGCAGAGACTTCAACGGTCACACATAACTTTCAAAATTACCTCACAAAAGTAATTTGCGTGATTAACAACAAACTATGAAAGTATGGGTAAAGAAGAGAATCCGATGGCCAGAATGGCCACATTATATTCTTGTGTAAGTACAATTTTCAACAAAGAATAACAATACAACAAAAAGTTGTATGGTCCATACACAAGTATGGCCCATACACAAGAAAAAAATGGAGTGTAATAAAAATTGTTCCTGAGAAATCCCTACTAGACAAAAGTCTAAAATCAGCTACTTTAAATTTGTTCAAGAAATAAACCATATCTAAAGAGCTAAAGGAAAGAATCAATATAATGTGTCACCAAAGAGGAAATAATAAAAAAGTTAGAAATTATTAAAAAAATAGAAATTTTGGATTTGAAAAATACAATAACTGAAATGAAAAATCTGCTAGAGGAGCTTAATAGCAGATTTGAGCAGGCAGAAGAATCAACAAACTTAAAAAATATAACAATTTTGTTTATGCAACCTAAGGAAATTCAAGAAAAATGAGAGAAGAGAAATGAACAGAACCTCAAAGATATGTGAGACATCAAGTACATCAACAAGTACATACTGAGATGTCCAGAAACAAAGGCTAGATGGGGCAGCAAGACCCGAATAAGCTTCAAAAACTTTCAAAGTATCTGAAGGACATCTAAAAAGCTTAGCAAATTCCAAGTAAGAAAAACTCAGAGATATGACCCAGGCACATCATAATCAAATTGTCAGTGGCCAAAGACAAGGAGAAAGCAACAAGAGAGAAGTGGCTCGTTTAGCACAAGGCATCCTCAAGATCTCTTCAGAAACCATGGAGCCAATACCAAATACCTAAAAATAAAACAAAACAAAATAAAAACAAAAGCAAAAAAAACCCTATCATATAGCAGACACTTGATAGGTATTTATTAAATTATCGAATAAATGAACAAGTTAAAAAAAGAAAAGAAAAAAAGAAACCATGACAGCTAGAAGGTAATGGGATGACATATTCAAAGTTCTGAGAATTTAAAAAAAGAAGAGTAGTAGTAGTCATCGTCGTCGTCATCAACCAAGACTTCTGTTTCTGCCCCCTCCCCCCGCCAAAAGCTTCAAAAATGAAGAGGAATGTAGAATTACCATATGGTCCAGAAATTTTTCCTGCGTCTAAATCCAAAAGAATGGAAAATAAGTACTCAAACAAATACATGTACATGTATGTTTACAACAGCACTATCCACAGAAGCCAAAAGCTGGAAACAGCCCAAATGTCCATCAACGCCTTAAGTGAAAAAGCCAGACATAAGAGATCACCTATTGTGTGATTTATATGAAATATCCAGAATAGGCAAATCCATAGAGACAGAAAACAGACTGGCGGTTCCCAGGGCTGAGAGAACAGGAAACAGCTGCTAAATGGGTACAGGGTTTTTGAAATCAGATAGTGGTGATGCTGGCATAATTCTGTACACATTAAAAGGGTGGATTTTACGGTATGTGAATTATATCTCCATTAAAAAAGAAAAGAACATACATTGAAAGGTTTAGTTAACATTTTTTACTACCACAGTGATTATCTGCAATGTCTATTTCACTAAACATACACCAAAAGCTCCTTATTTTTTATACATACCTCATTTGAATTTGTATTTCCTTAATAAGTCATACAATGTTGAACATCTTCCATCTGTTTATTTACTAAGAGTGCTTTTAGTGAATGTTTCCACACCACTTTCCGTTCTGGTCTTTGCTTTCTCCAGTAGGTGCACCCTTACATTCCCCAGACTCTAAAAATTGCTCTGCAGTCCACTGTCTCAACACAGTGGGAGCGAGGGAAAGGGGCGACGTCAAGGGCCAATGGTACCAGCACCTGTGCTGCGGGGCCTTGCACTCCTCATTTCAACAACCCTTCAAGGTGGCTGTTATTACTGCTCCTCTGGGTTTACAGAAGGGAGTCCTAAGTTGGCTAGAGTCTGTCATTTGCTCCAGGTCATATAGCTAATAAGTGGTGGGGCTGTGATTAAAACCAACTCTGGGTTTACCACCTACCTGAGACTATCAAGAGAGTTAGAGTCAGGGCCGTATGCCTCTTCTTGAATCCATGAGAATTTGGAAAGTGGCTGATCTTCAAAGATCAGGCAACATAGCATATTTAAGTCCTATAAACAGTCCTATAAACAGTATCCTTGTCTTTTAGCAATTTTAGTTCTCAAACCAATGAAAGAAAGGTGATAGCTATAATGACAGTATTCAATATTCTCATAGTTTGCTATCACTTTCAAATAAAAACATAAATTTGCTGCATCCTTCAAATAAGCCTTGGAGGTAGGAAGAACAGTTGTTAACATTCCCACAACATTAGTTGAACATGATGTGAATGGTAATTAGTTAAATGCTTCCATCACCCCATTTGATCCTCATAGTAATGATGTGAGGGATAAAACTGGCATTTTAGAGATGGGGGAAACTAAGGCACAGAGAGGTTAAATGGTTTCTAAAGGGCAGAATTAAGGAGCTCTGTTCCAGAGCTCTGTCCTTCCCACTATGCTGGACATCCCCAGGACGACCTCCACAAAAGCCAAAGGGTTCCCTCCTCGGGGAATGGCTGCTGTGTCAGTTGTCACCATGGCTCCTTTGAAACATACGAACAGAAGATGAAGCCCAGTGCTCCCACCCACCAGGACAGGGCTGGGTGACTCTGTTCCATCCCCTCCTGCCTCTATTTCAGTGTTCCCTTCACACAGCTCACTGTTTCCATACCCTCTTCTCAAGTTTTGTCAAAATGGTACACCACCTAAGTAAGCTATTATTTCTCAAGGCTTTTCTTTTAAAACAATTTACATTCTTACTTAAAGCCACTTACTGAAAAACATAATTATGTATTATCTAAAAGGAAGACTGGTATCATTCACCACAAAGAAAAGGTACAGAAGAGACCCTCCCATCACCAGACACTGCAAGGACAGCCAATCCGTCTGCTCCATAAAACCTGTGCCTAAAGAAAGTCTGGTGTAGGGGCGCCTGGGTGGCTCAGTGGGTTAAGCCTCTGACTTTGGCTCAGGTCATGATCTCAGGGTCCTGGGATCGAGCCCCAGATTGGGCCCTCTGCTCAGCGGGATGCCTGCTTCCCCCTCTCTCTCTGCCTGCCTCTCTGCCTACTTGTGCACTCTCTCTCTGTCAAATAAATAAATAAAGTCTTTAAAAAAAGAAAGAAAGAAAGCCTGGTATATGTTCAATGTCCACACCCAGCAGACGGCATGAGGCTCATAGCCATGCTTGAGAGTCTAGGACACCCCACGTATTTGCCTTCACCAGTTGACCTTTAAGCTGAACAGGAGGCACAACAGTTACGGCATAAACTTGCTAATGCCAGTTGTGTTACTTTAATTCAATTTAGTATCCTAAGACAGTCTGATAATAGCTATTTCTATGAGAATTATCTAGAAAGATGCAACACAGATAAATCTCTTTAAACTCTGGTGATAAATTAGATGTGAATAAGAAAATCATAAAAGACTTCAAGGGGCATCTGGGTGGTTCAGTGGGTTAAGCCTCTGCCTTCAGCTCAGGTCATGGTCTCAGGGTTCTGGGATCCCTCATTGGGCTCTCTGTTCAGCAGAGCCTGCTTCCCTTCCTCTCTTTCTGCCTGCCTCTCTGCCTACTTGTGATCTCTGTCTGTCAAATAAATAATAATAATTAAAAAAAAAAAAAACACTTCAGGGGGTGGGGCGCATGGGTGGCTCAGTCCGGAAGCCTCCAACTCCTGGTTTGTACTCAGGTCAAGATCTCATGGTCGTGAGATGGAGCCCTGTGTCCGGCTCCACGTTCAGCAGGAAGTTTGCTTGAGATTCTCTCCCACTCCCCTTGTCCATACTCTTTTTCTCTCTCCAAATAAATAAATAAACAAATAAATCTTAAAAAAAAAAAAAAACTTTAGAGGAGGATGTTCAAACACAGGAAAGTTCTCCACTTACACTGCTGAGCAAACTGTGCTTCCCATTAAGCAGACCAAAAGAGTAAGACAGTGCATTTGGGTATGGTTTATAAGTAAAAGAACTCAGAGCACCAGTCAGTGGGCTCAAACTGGAAGAAAAGATGGGCTGGGTAGAAGATTTTCCAGCAAGTGACAGATGTAATAAGGTCATGAGCTCCTGCAGCAAGTACCTCCGCTGCAAGAAGCTGTCTGATGCTCAGACATAACAGAATGAAAGCCATTTGTTGAGGCCTCCTCCAGGAAACTTAACTGGAGAACAAGTCTAACACACTAGTGGGACTATTCTACCTTGTAAGATGCTATCAAGAGAAGCAATCATGCATGAACACACACATACACACGCACACATGCACACCCGTGCATGCCGCACCTGGAGAGGAAAAAAAGCCAAAATGATGACCGCAGCTGCCTAAGGTCTTGCAGCTGGAACTTGCAAATTATGACTTTTTTTTTTTCTTTTTTAAAGATTTTATTTATTTGTTTGACAGAGAGAAATCACAGGCAGGCAGAGAGATAGGCAGAGAGAGAGAGGAGGAAGCAGGCTCCCTGCTGAGCAGAGAGCCCGATGCGGGACTCGATCCCAGGACCCTGAGATCATGACCTGAGCCGAAGGCAGCGGCCTAACCCACTGGGCCACCCAGGCGCCCAAATTATGACTTTTTAAAATTGGCAAAGCAACAAACCCTAGAGCTTTTAAAAACGTAAGTTCTGACCAAGAGCATCCAGAATACAGCTTGCTTTACTGAATTCAGACCAAAAGAATTAATGGTAACATACGAATCAGGAGTGCTAACTTGTGTAAAATTGAAATTATAGGTGATGCAGAAATCACACATCCCAAACAAAACAGCAAGAAGAAGAGGAGATAAGCCTGAATTAAGAATGCAAAACCACTCACATGGCCAAGATGCCTTAGACGAGCCTGGATTAACTGCGCCCAGAGTAGTGCTCATGAGGAAGGGGAGGCACAATGCTCAGAACCTTGTAAGTTTCCCCTGGAGCAACTTACATTATTGATGTTATTAATGCATGTGTTGGAAGTAAAAATATTATGTAAGGTTTGACTGTGTCATCTTTCCTAATTCTCTGCTTTAAGCAACTTTTGATTTATCAACTACAGTTCCCTACAGAGGACAAGAAATCTACTACTGTACCTACAAAAATAAACACAGAGAAAGCAAAAAAGGCGATTAAATCCTAGCTAGATACTATTTCCTGCTGAAGGCTCTGAGCCTCATTAAAAAGTTAGGGAACTGCTGAAGACATAGTGGGACCAGGCGCAGACATTTTCCTGAATTCAACAGAAGAGATTTAAAGATAACTGAAAAATTATTGACTTTTCCAGACAACTCCATGCATTTTCCCCCAAATTTTTATAGTGGTAAAATACACATGACAAAAAAAATTACTGTCTTAACCATATGTAAGTGTATAGTTCAGAGGTATAACATACATTCATATTAGAATGTATAAAATACATTCTATTCATGGTGGTGATCATCACCATCCAGTTCCAGGGCTCTTTTTTTTTTTTTAAGGTTTATTTATTTGAGAGAGAGAGAGAGAGCAGCAGGGGTCAAAGGGAGAGAGAGAATCTCAAGCAGGCTCCCTACTGAGTACAGAGCCTGATGCAGGGCTCAATCTCATGAACCTGAGATAATGACCTGAGCCGAAATCAAGAGTGGGACGCTTAACCAAATGAGCCACCCAGGTGCCCCCAGAGTTCTTTTTTCTTATAAAAACTCCATACCCATTAATCAGCAACTGCCCCCCCCCCCCCCCCCGTCTCTTAGCTCCTGGCAACACTACTCCTCTATGATTCTGACTACTCTACACTATCTCACATAAATGGAATCATATAGTACTTGCCTTCTTGTAACTGCTTATTTCATTCAGTAGAATGTCTTCGAGGTTCATCTATGTTGTAGCATGTATCAAAATTTCCTTAATTTTTAAGGCTAAATAATATTCTATGGGGAATGTACTTGTGTATGTATCACACTTTGCTTATTCATTCATCCATCAATGGACAGCTGGACTGCTTCCACCTTTTGGCTATCATGAATAATGTTGTTATGAACATGGGCGTACAAATATCTCTTGGGGACTCTGCTTTCAATTCTTTTGGATATATACCCAGAAGCAGAACTGTTGCATGGTTATTCTATTTTTAAATTTTATAAGTTCTTATTTAAATTCCACTTAGTTAACATTAACCTTAATTTTTTGAGGAACCCCCATACCATTATCCATGTCAGCTGAACCATTTTACATTCTCACTAATACTGCAAAAAAGCTCCAATTCTCCACATTTTGCCAATACTTATTTTTTTTTGTTTCTTGACCCCAGCCATCCAAATGGATAGAGGTGGTATCTCATTACAGTTTTTATTTGCATTTCCCTAATGACTGGTGATACAGCATTTTTTCATGTACTTATTGGCTATTCACACATCTTCTTTGGAAAAATGTCTATTCAAATCTTTCCCATTTTTGAATCAGGTCACTTGGTTTTTGTTCTTAGGAGACAGTTCTGGGAGTTGCCTATATATTCTTACTATCAGATATACAGATTCACAAATATTTTCTCCAATTCTGTAGGTTGCCTTTCTATTCTGTTGATTAGTTTTGATGTACAAATTTTAAAAATTTCCTTCTGAGAGTTTTAGGTCTTATATTTAGTTCTTCAATCCCCTTTGGGCTAATGTTTGATATGATGTCCGTCCTCATTATTTTATTTTTGGCTATCCATCCAGTTTTCCCAGTAGCATTTGTAGAAAGATTGTCCTTCCCTCACTGAATGGTCTTGGCCCCCTTGTCAAAACTCATCCGAACGTATATGCAAGGGTTTATTTCTGGGCTCTCTATTCTATTCCATTGTTGTTTTTGTCCATCTCTATGCTAGTGCCCATACTGCTTTGATTACTGTAGCTTTGTAGTAAAATTTGAAATCATGAAGTATAAACTCCCCAATTTTGTTCATCTTTTTAAAGAATGTTTCAGATACTTGGGGAACTTTCAGTCTCTGTATGAATTTCAGTATGGGTTTTTCTATTTTTGCAAAAAAAAAAAAAAGGATTGGGATTTTGATAGGGATTATGTTCAATCTATAAATTGCTTGGGGTAGTACTGACATGTTAACAGTATTAAGTCTTCTAATCCATGAGCAGGAGATGTGTTTTTATTTATTTATGATTTTTTAAATTTCTTTCACCAATGTTTTATAGCCTTCATTATACAAGCCTTTTACCTCCTTGGTTATTCCTAAGTATTTTACTCTTTTTGATACTACTACAAATGGAATTCTTTTCATAATTTACCTTTCAGACTATTCATTGTTAAAGTATAAGAATGCAACAGATTTTTGCATGTTGGTCTTATATCTTGCTATTTGCTGAATTCATTCATAAGCTCTAATAGCTTTTTGTGGAATATATGCAGTTTTCTACATGTAAGATCACATCATCTGTGAAGAGATCATTTTACTTCTTCCTTTCCAACTGGGTGCTTTTATTTCCTTTTCTTGCCTAATTACTCTGGCTAGAACTTCCAGTACTATCTTAAATGTGGCAAAAAGTGGTAATGTTTGTCTTGTTCCTGATCTAAAAGGAAAAACCTTACTCTCTCACCATTGCATATGATGTTTGTTATGGGTTTTTCATGTAGGCTTTTTTTCTTTTAAAGATTTTATTTATTTGACAGACAGAGATCACAAGTAGGCAGAGAGGCAAGGGCAGAGGGAAGCTGGCTCCCCGCTGAGTAGAGAGCCTGATGTGGAGCTCAATCCCAGGACCATGAGATCATGACCTAAGCTGAAGGCAGAGGCTCAACCCACTAAGCCACACAGGCACCCCTCATGTAGGCTTTTATTACACCGATTGTACTTCCCTTCCTAATCTGATGAAAAGGTGTTGAATTTTGTAAAATGTTTTTTCTGCATCAATTGAAATGATCAGATGGTATACTGCATTAAATAATTTTTTTGTATGTTGAACCATCCTTGCATTCCAGGAATAAATTCCATTTAGTTGTGGTGTATAATTGTTTTAGAATGCTGCTAAATTCAGTTTTCTAACATTTACTGAAGATTTTTACATGAATGTTCATAAGGGATTTGGGTCTTCAGTATTCTTATGGTATCTTTTTCTGGCTTTGGTATCAGGGTGATGCTGGCCTCACAGAATGAGTCAGAAAGTGCTCTTCAGTTTGTTTGGAAAATCTTAGGAAAAATGGGTTACTACTTCTTTGAATGTTAGAAGTCGCCAATGAATCAGATTGAGAGCTTCTCTTTGTTAAGAGATTTTTGAATAATGATTTAATCTCCTTAGTAGTTACAAGTATATTCAGATTGTCAATATATTTATGATTTAGTCTTTGTAGGTTTTGTTTTTCTACGACTTTGTTCACTTCATCTAGGTTACCCAATTTGTCTGGCTGTTCATAGTACTTTCTCATAATCCTTTTAATTTCTATAGAATTAGTAGTAATGTCTTCACTTTTATTTCTGATTTTAATAATTTGAGTCTTCTCTCTTCTTAGTCCATCTAGCTAACATTTTGTCTATTTTGTTGATCTTTTCAAAACCAACTTCTGGTTTCTGTGATTTTCTCTATCGCTTTTCTTTCTCTGTTTCATTTTTCTCTTCTCTAATCTTTATTAATAATTTCCTTATGTTATATTTAAGTTTAGTCTGTTCTTCTTTTTCTAGTTCTGCAAGTTGTAAAGTTAGATTGTTGCTTTCAAATCACCCTTATTTTTTAACATAAGATTTTATAACTATAAATTTTCCCCATAACACTGTTTTCATGGTATATCATAAATTTGGTATATTATGTTTTGGTTATTATTCATCTTTAAGTATTTCTAATTTCCCTTATGATTTCTTCCTTGATCCATGGGTTGTTTAAGTGTGTTAATTTCCACAAATTTGTGAATTTTCCCATCTGACTTCTGTTACTGATTTTTTACTTCATCCTGCTGTGGTCAAAAAAGGCATTTTGTATGGTATCTACCTTTTTAAATCTACTGAGACTTAATCTGTGGCTTAACAAATGGCCTATCCTAGAAAATGTCCCATGTGCATGTGGGAAGAACATGTATGCTATAGTTGTTGGATCAAGTGTATAGGCCTGTTAGGCTAGCTGGGTTATTGTGTTAAGTCCTCTATTTCCTTATCTTCTGTCTGGTTAATCTGTGATTTTGACATCTCTGGCTACTGTTCTGGAGCTATTTCTACCTTCAATTCTGTCAGTTTTTGCTTCATATATTTTGATGGTCTGTCATTAGGGATGTAAATGTTTATAATTGCTATATCTTCTTGCTGTATTGGACCTTTTATTAATACATAGTGTCCTTCCTTGTCTCCTATAATCTTTTTTTACTTAAAGTCTATTTTGCCTAATATTAGTCCCCCCGTTCTCTTCTCATCATAATTTGCATGGAGTATCCTTTTCCAACCTTTCACATTCCATTGATTTGTGTCTTTAGCTCTAAAGTGAGCCTCTGGTAGAGCACATATAGTCGGACCATGTGTTTTTATCTATTCTGCTAATCTCTGTCCTTTAATTGGCAAGCTTAAACCATTTACATTTAAAGAAATTACTAATAAGGAAGGACTTCTGCTATTATGCTATTTGTTTTTGATATGCCTTATAGCTTTTTTGTCTCTTATTTCTTGCATTATTGTCTTTTTTGGTGTTCAGTTGTTTTTTTATGTAGTGAAATACTTAACTTTCTCTCTCTCTCTCTCTCTTTTGGTGTATATTCTGTTGCTATTTTCCTTGTGGCTAACATGGAGACTACATTTAGCATCCTAAAGTTACAACATTCTAATATGAATTTATACCAGCTTAACTTCAATAACATTAAAAAAAACTGTTTCTATACAGCTCTGACCCCATCCTTTTCTGTTGTTCATGTCAAAAAATTACATCTTTTCAAAACCATAAAACTAATTATTCTTTTAAATATATTAATCTGTTAAATCACACAGAAAACAAAATGTAGAGTTACAGACCAAAGTTACAATACTACTAGCTTTCAGACAAATCATTGCTTTTTTTTTTATATGTATTAGTCTCTTAAGTCATGTACAAAAAACACATGGAATCACACACCACCACCATGACAACTTTTACAGTTGTCCATGCAAAATCATTATTTCATCATAGAACTTCAAGTTACTATCTAGTTTCTTTTCATTTCACTGTGCAACTCTTGAGCATTTCTGCATGGCAGGTCTAGTGGTAACAAAATCCCTCAGCTTTTCTTTATCCAGGAATGCCTTCCTTTCTCCCTCACTTTTCAAGGATGGTTTTGCTAGATATAGGATTCTTGATTGCCAGGTTCCCTCCCCCACCTTTAGTACTTTGTATATAATGTGCCTACTACTTTCTGGCCTCCATAGTTTCTGACAAGAAATCTGCTGATTATCTTATTGAGGATCTTTTGTGTGTGACAAGTCACTTGTTTTCAAGATTTTCTCTATGTCTTTGACTTTTGAAAAAGTTTTGGAATAATATGTCTCAGTGTAAGTCTCCAAGTCCATTTTACTTGGAGTTCACTGAGCTTCTTGGATGTTTATATTAATGTCTTTCATAAAACCTGGGAAGTTTTCAGCCATCATTTCTTCAGATATTCTCCCTGCCCCCTTTCTTTCTCTCTTCCTACGACTCCCACAATGTGTATGTTGGACCACCTGACGGTGTTCCATAGGTCCCTCAGCCTCTGTTCACTTTTCTTCAATTTTTCTTTTTTTTCTTCAATTTTTCTTATCTCACACCTGATAATTTCCACTGTGCTATCTTCAGGTTTGTCAATACTTTCTTCTGCCTGCTCAAATCCATTTTTAAATCCCTCTACTGATGTTTTTTTCTGGTTATTGTATTTTTCAGCTCCAGAATTTCTTGCTTCTTTTTAGTTTATCTCTTTATTGATATTTCCATTTTGTTTATACATTTGCTTTCTTGATTTTCTCCACATTTTCCTCAATTGAGTGTTTTTAAGATAGTTATTTTTAAGTCTTTGTGTAGTATATCTACCATCAGATCTTTCTCGAGGACATTTTCTGTTGATTCTTTTTCCTTTGACTGGGTCATACTTTCCTGCTTCTTTACATGCCTTCTGATTTTTTGTTGGAAACTGGGCATTTGAATCAAATAATATGGTAACTCTGGAGATCAGATTCTTTCTGGTTTTTTTTGTGGTTGGTCTTGGGAGTTTTGCTTTATTTTTTCTTTTTATTATTACAGGCTGTCTCAGCCTAAAGTATAAAGTCTTCTCAAGTCTTATCTGAGCCTCTCCCTGGGCATGCATGGTCACTTTGTAATTCCCCCTGTATGTTTGCAATTGTTTCTGAATGTCTTAGTGTTTAATGTCTGACTTCTGAAAAATGAAGGGGGTACCAGAAAAAAGGCACTGGTCCTTCAAATCCTTCAGAAATCACTTCAGCTGGTGGGGAGGGGTTGTAAAAATGGAGGGATGTATAAGAATAATGACTGCCTATCTGTGTGCACCTCTGTGATCAGAAGCAGCAATGTGATCAGAGCACAGAGCTCTGATATTTGGAGAACAGAATCATTTTTGCCCACTCTAGTTCCTGCGAGCTGTGTATAAGCTGTTCTGGGAACACCTGCACAGGTGCCTGTCATGAGACTGAGGGATGCGGAATGGATAGCTGCTATTGTTCCAAGAGCTAAAACTGATTGTAATAATTGCAATTTATTGTCTAAGCCTTCTCCTTGCAAGTCTTCAAGACTCCAGTGTTCCAAAATAATTATATCAAACATATTCTGCCATCATAATTGTTACGCAGATAGGGAAACAGATTTCTTGTGCTTCTACTTTCTGCCATCTTCCCAAAATCCTCTCCATGAATTTCTGCCATCTTCCCAAAATCCTCTCCATGAATTTCTGCCACATCCAAGTACAACCTCAGACTTCTTTTGTCTGATGTATAATGTAAATCCCTCATTGTGAATAACAACACTTTCTTAAGCTTCTTCAAGACCCTTAGCCATTCCTTTACATTTCCCCACCCTGACATCCAATGGGAAGGAGGACAAAGGACCCAGTCCAACAAGAGGTAACAGAAGGCAGGAGTCCAAGAAAAACTGCCATTATTTCCCTGGTCTCCCTACCATGTCTAAAGGAACCCCCTATCTGACCCCTATCCTCTGGCCTCCCTTTACCAACCCCTCCATTACTGTCTCTACACTCATACCTGCTGCCTTTCTGCATTACACATTTTTCTTCTCTTGGGGTGGAGAGAAACCCTGCTGTTTGACACCATCCACCCCCAGCCACTTTCAATCAATACCCAATTTCAATCAATACCCAATACCCAATACTCTCCCCACTCACATTTCAAAATCACTATCAGTTCTGTTTACTCACCAGGAGCTTATGCTTGATTTCCTTACAATATCACTCTGTCTCCCCATTCAAGCTAAGGGATATTTACCGAGCCATCTCCTCTGTACTGGCCTCCATGAAGGTTGTCCAACAAATAAAAGGCTCCCAAAGCAATGCAGCAAGAGGGTCTGGGGCACCAACTGAGAGTTGACTGTTAAGAGGAATGGGGGAAGGGTCACAAAAGAGAACTAAATTCCTAAAGGTCAAAAGCAACTCTCCAGTGGTCAAGTCAATGTTCTTTCTTCAGATTCTCCCCATCTGTGACCATCAGTCAGCTGACTCCCCAACCTCTTCACCCACAACACCAAGTCTTTATTCCCATGGTCCTCCAACAGGGCCTCTGCCTCCTCGAGAAGCCGCTCTTCCTTCCCTATTCACTGCCAAGTCTCTCCCAAGAGCACCCTGGGAGTCCAGCTCTTTTCCCCCAAGACTGCTGTCCTCCAGGGGCTCCCCACACTCTGATGAGCTGTGTCAAGGGTCCTCTGTGGATGGTTCGCATATCTGTGTCTGCAGGAAAGAACCCTTTCCAGCACTGTAGTCATATCCCATTCTCTGCCAGCAAGCACTTCCCAACCCTACCTCATTGGTTTCTGATCAAGGAACAACCTTTCTCTGGTCTTTAAAGCCATCACCAGTTACATGGTCATCACTGTCTTCCTCAGTCATTGCATTTGGTCAGTTCTTCTCCTGGGATCTGGGTCCAATCCATCCCCTGATTTTCATTCTCAACAAATTCCACCCTGGGTCAGGCCCTTACCATCCCAGGCCAACTACTCTCCAAAGTTAGTGTATGGCCCTATACCAGGCATTGACCATGGCTGTAATGACCTTCCTGTCATGACCTGTGATGACCTCTGAGGTATCTACACACTTTCAGGGACTCCATGACTGTCCCAGATGAAACCCAGCATCCAGGCTGGTCCACAAGGCCCTCTATGGTCTGCCCCAGCCTCCTCACACTGACTCAACTCACCAAACCCCCTGGGAACATGGATAAAACCCAAGTCTTTGTCTAGTGCCAAACTCTATTCTACTGCTGCCCCCACTCCCCTTCCTTCCTCTGCCTATCTAAAGCTAACCCTGGTGACAGGCGACTTGAGGCAAGGCAGAGAGAATGGGATTGTAAGCAAAAAGCCTAGGCCCGTAGAACTAATTTCCAATGCACAGCTGAGTTGTCACTCCACCTCACTCAGCCTCCACTTCCCTGTCCTACAGAAAACAGCATGACCTACACTGCAGGGCTATCTCCCACCCCAAATAAGCTAAAGTGTGGAAAGCACAGTAGGGAATCTGGTAACAGTCCTTAGAACCAGGGCAGCCACTAGTTGCCTGCATCCCTCCTGAGTGGTCTGTGCCCTGATCTGCATCATATATTCTGAACTTGCCCCTGCTTGGTTATCACTTGACTTTTGGAAACCAATAAAAGCAGCACCTGGGTGGCTCAGTCAGTTAAGCACCCAACTCTTGATTTCAGCTCAGATCATACTCTCAGGGTCAGGCTCCCCACTGGGTACAGGGCCAGCTTAAAATTCTGTCTCTCCCTCTTCCTCAGTTCCTTGCCACTTGTGCATGCACACGCACTTTCCTCGCTCTCTAAATAAGTAATAACATAACATAAGTAGTAAGTAACGTAACATAACATAACGTAACATAACGTAATGTAACACCAATTCGAATTCCTGACTCCCAGATCAGAAGGCAATTCACCTTCTCAGAAGCCCCCATGCTACTCAGAGGAAGCTAACTCAGCTCTCCTCTTGAACTGCTCAGCAAATCTCCCGCTTTTACCTCTTCCACCCCTTGGTCTTTCCTGCCCGAGTGCATGGGAAGTACACTCTTTAGAACATGGGGGGGCTTGGTTCAGTTGGTCTTTGGCTCCATGTCCTTTAAAAAAAATCAGGCTTTTTTTTAAAAGAAGAAAGGAAGTAACTGTGACACGCTGGAGCTCCCTAAAGAGCAAGTTCTCCGGGCCACTGGCTGTCCAAAGGTCAGTGTGACAAAATGAGGCAAGTTCAGAGGAGAGATTCCAAACAGGACCTGTGACCCACTCACCACTCAACTCCAGAGCAGCCCAGACAGAGAATGCTGCCCTCACAGAAGTGGCAGAACTGAGATATTTGCCCAGAAAGGAGACACTTTGGAGAGGGAAGGAAGGAGGAAAAAGAATGATAAAGAAAGAAATAGTGAGGGAAGAAATAAAAACACCAAGGAAGAGAGACAAAGAAGGCAAGAAACACAAGAGAAAAAGAAAGAAAAGGAGAGGAAAGGAGTGGACAGCCTGCTCTGTGCTAGCTCCATGCTACGTGCTCTCGTGTGATCTCAGCATCCCATGAATAGGGGCTCTGACCCCTATTTTCAGAGAAGCCAAGGGACTTGCTGGGGGCTGCCAGGGGTCCCAGGGAGTAAGTGGCTGGTCTGTAGGAGTCCAGAGTCCAGGCCTCTCCCATGACGGAGGAGAGGAAGAGTCCATTCTCAGTCCAAAGGGAGGACTTCAGCCACGGCAGTCAGTGAACCAGGACCCAACCACAAGCCAGGGCCCAGTACATGTGCATCATCTCTGCTTACACTCCATGAGCCTGAGGCCCAGACGGACAGAGAAGGCTAAAAGCGTGCACTAAGAATTCCAGCGATTAACCATAAAGCTTTCGGAAATTCAATTATTTTTTATCCAAACCCTTTTGGGCAATGTATTGTAACAAAACATAACGGCGTGTTGGGCTGAGTAGCTGGCCCTTTCCCAGGCTCAAGAGAAGCTGGCCTTGCTGATTTCCTGAATACGCCACACACTGGAGATCCTGGCTTCTAGAGGCAGAAGTAAAGTTCAGCAGCCCCTAAGGGGACAAGAGGCCCCTCTTGCCCGAGTTTCAGGTCCAGACTGCTGTCTGTGTTCTAGGAGCACAAGAGGCTCCAACCAGAGATGTCAGAAAGAGCCCTGGGCCTAGCCCCACAGCTCAGCAGTGCAGGCAGGAGCTGACCTGGAGCACATTCAAATGCTCCTCCTGTTCCCAGCACCCACCACTCCTCCAGACTCCCCACACAGCTGTAGGACATCACAGTTCCAACCAAGCTCAGACATGCTGACTGTGCATGTAGGCTGACCTTCGACAACACAGAAAAACGATCTAAGATAAGTTAAAAAAAAAAAAAGTGTGCGTGCATGTGTGTGCGCATGCATGTGTGTATAACTCATGTAAAAGACATAAAGAAATAAAGCACAGGTTTCCCCAGTCTCTGAAAGTAGGCCATTCCTCTGAAACCTTCTGTGAGGCAAAATGGCATAAAGTGAAAAAGCAATTACCATTCGTTTATATAGAAAAATGAGTGTTCCCAGACCCAAAACATAACCTCTCCTAGGTTATTCTGATACGTTAGGACACATCTACTTACAGATGTACAAAATAAATAGACATAAGGCACAGATGCTCAGAGACACAGTTCAAAGTGATGGCAGCTGGAGGCTGAGATGCTGAGTTCTCAGGGAAGGGGCTTGGCAGCACCACTCTAAGGACAAGCTGCGAAGCAGACGCTGTACACTATTGTTGCTTTTCGTCTTTTCTCATAAAAACAAAAATCCTCTTCTTCAGATTTCCCTCAGTTAGCAAAAGCACATACTAATAAGGTAGGTCTTGCATGAAAGCCAAGTGGTGTAATGCAAACTTTTTGAAAAGCAGGGGATGGGGCACATGGGCGGCTCAGTTGGCTAAGCGGCTGCCTTCGGCTCAGGTCATGATCCCAGGGTCCTGGGATCGAGCCCTGCATCGGGCTCTCTGCTCAGCGGGGAGCCTGCTTCCCCCTCTCTCTCTCTGCCTGACTTTCTGCCTACCTGTGATCTCTGTCAAATAAATAAAATCTTAAAAAAAAATAAAGGAAAAGAAAAGCAGGGGACACTTGTGTAAGTTGTTGATTTGGAATAGTGAAATTCAAAATGGCTGGTATTTAATACTTTAGTTTTCTAACCTGTCAACCCAGACACAAAGCCTCCCCCCGCCCTGTTACTATGGGAAATCCCTGGTACGACGCTAGGCACACAGTAGGTGCTCCACACCTTATGGCTATTATAGCTGAGTACCTACTGTGTGCCATCAAATGCTCCCTCAGAACGTATGCTGTGAGGCTAAACTTAATCAGCTCAAAAGAAGAGAGACCGACTCAGAAAGATAAAGAGAGTTGCCCAAGACCACACAGCTAGTCAGCCACAGAGCTAGTAGGAAACACACACCTTGTAAGTCAGCTGGGCAGCCGCCCAATCACTTGAGACTTGGCATTCCACTCAACTCCAGGGAGGGAGGCAGGGCCAAGGGAGCCCCGGGTGGGCTCTCAGCAGATGGCCTTGCCTAAAACAGAAATAAGGAAACAGAAAGTGTTTAAAAAGCAGAAGGAAACAGAGGGAGTCTGGGAGAAAGATGCATCAAGGATGCTGTCAGATGATAACATTTAGTGGGAAAATAAACAGAAAAGCCTAGAACACAGAACAGTGTCAATGTTGTGATAACAACTACCTCAAATTATGTACATGTGGGAAAGACTGACAGGGATCCTAGGGAAAGAACACTTTAATTTGATGCACCGGGGAGATTGTGGGTATATTTTTATCTTCTATTTTGATTTCTGTTAACATTGATAAATGCTTATGCAAGAGTAATTTTAAATGCTTTCAGAGATAAAGAAATCACAAAGAAAAACAATCAAAGAGTTTGACTACACAAAAATTAGAAACTTCTGCATGTCAAAAAAAAAAAAAAACGACTAAAATGGAAAGACAACCAACAAATGCTGAAGACTTATTTGTAGCAAACATGACAGGCAAAGGGTTAATTAATAACAACATCTTTGTTAATCTCAAACACTCCTAAAAATCAAAAGGAAAGCATTAAAATCACAAGAGGCAAAAAACAAAATGTATAGGTCTAATTCAAACACACAAAAGCACAACTATT
Source organism: Mustela nigripes (assembly GCF_022355385.1). Classification (NCBI taxonomy): domain Eukaryota; kingdom Metazoa; phylum Chordata; class Mammalia; order Carnivora; family Mustelidae; genus Mustela; species Mustela nigripes. The sequence goes on from NC_081558.1 coordinate 57,820,084, forward strand.
TTAAACACTTAAGGAAAAATGTTTAACGTCTCCACTAATTACAGAATTACATATTAAAACAAGAGTAACATACCATTTCTACCCAACTAAGTTTCAAATATATTTTAAAATTAGAAGCCAAAGGTAGCTGTGAATACATCTGTGTAAACAGTGCAAACCCTTTTGGAAAAGAAGAGGGGAGTGCACAATCACAGATCTGAAAGGACTTGTGCCCTTCAATGTCTCAGAAGGAAAAAACCCCAAAATACGGAAAATGTTTAAGGATGGTCAAAGATGTTCACCCCAAGGTTGTTTATTTATAAGAAGGAAAACTTACACCAATCTAAAAGGCCTACAATGGAGTGATGCTCACATGAGGAAGGGCTATACAAAATGTTAAATAATGAAAGCAGAAATCAAAAATGCAAATAGCTCATGATTAAAACTACATGGGTTTTTTTTTTTTTTTTTAAGATTTTATTTATTTATTTGACAGACAGAGATCCCAAGTAGGCAGAGAGGCAGGCAGAGGCGGGGGGTTGGGAAGCAGGCTCCCTGCGGAGCAGAGAGCCCAACATGGGGCTCAATCCCAGGACCCTGGCATCATGACCTGAGCTGAAGGCAGAGGCTTTAACCCACTGAGCCACCCAGGGGCCCCACAACTACATGTTTAAAAGGAAGAACTGAATTCAGCGAAGCCGCAGGGCACAAGATCAACACACAAAAAACTGTTGCATTTCTGAACTCCAGCTGAAAACAATCTGAAAAGGAAACTGAGAAGGCAGCTCCATTTATAATGGCATCTAGAAGAATTAAATACTTGGGAATACACCTAACCAAGGATGTGAAAAACCTATATAATGAAAACTACAAAATACTGATTAGGAAAATTAAAGAAGATTTAAACAAATGGAAAGGCATCATCATGTTCATGGATTGGAAGACCTAACACTATTTAGATGTCTGTACCACCCAAAGGGATCTACAGATTCAATGAGATCCCTATGAAAATTCCAACAACCATTTTTTGCAGAAAATGGAAAAACAGATTCTCCAATTCATATAGGAACTGCAAGGGGCCTCAAACAGCCAAAATAATATTGGAGAAGAAGCAGAAAGCTGGAGGACTCAACGTTCTAACTTTGAAACTTACTACAAAGGTAAACAAGGTAGTGTGGTACTGGCATAAGGATAGACACATAGACCAATGGCACAGAACAGAGAACCCAGAAATAAACCCACACATGTGTAATCAATTGATTTTTGACAAGAGTAAAAGGGGAAAGGGCAATCCTTTCAACGGTGCTGGGAAAACTGGATAGCCACGTGCAAATAACGAAGTTCGGCCCTTAATTTACATTACATATAAACTTATACCATATATTAAAATTACCACATATAGAAATAGATAAAAGACCTAAACTTTAGAGCTAACACTATAAAAGTCTTAGGAAAAACACTTGGGAAAATCTTCATGACATTGGATTTGGCAACAACTTCATGGATAGGACACCAAAAATACAGGAAACAAAAGAAAAAATAAATATATTGGATTTATCAAAGGTAAAAACTTTTGTGCCTCCAAAGACACTATGAGGAAAGTAAAAAGTCAACTTATAAAATAGAAGAAAACATTTGCAAATTATGTATTTGACAAGGGATTGATATCCAGAATATATAAAGATCCCCTACAATTCAACAACAACAACAAAACAAACAACAAAAACATGATTAAAAAATGGGCAAAGAACCTAAACAGACATTTCTCCAAAGAAGATATCTGAAAGGCCAACTGGTATATGGAAAGATGTTCAACATCACTAGTCATTAAGAAAATGCAAGTTAAAACCACAATGAAGTATCACTTCATACATGTGTTAGAATGGCCATTGCCAAAAAGACAAGGGGTTAACGAATGCTGGTGTGGATGTGGAGAAAGGGGAACCCATTGGCACTGCGGATGGGAGTGTAAATTGTGGCAGCCATTATGGAAAATAGTATGGAGGAACATCAAAAAATTAAAAATAGAACTGCCATATGATCCACTTCTGGGAATATATTCAAAGGAAATGAAAACACTGATTTGGAAAGATGTTCATTTTCGCTGCAGCATTATTTATAATAGCCAAGACATAGAAACAACCTGAGTGTCTGTCGACGGATGAATGGATAAAGAAGTTGTGGTATCCGTAAACATAGAATGGAATATCATTCATCCGTAAAAAAAACAAGGACATCCCACCACTTGCTACAACACGGATGAACCTCAAAGGCACTATGTTAAGTGAAATAAGTCAGATAGAGAAAGACAAATAGTGTGTGATTTCAACTTATCTGAAGAATCTAAAAACACAAAAACAAAAACACAAAAAAGCAAAACCCAGAAAGAGAGCAGATTTGTGGTCACCAGAAGCAGAGGGTGGGGGGCGGGAGAGAGGGAACTAGAAAAGGTGGTCAAAAGATACACACTTGCAGTTTTAAGATAAACCTGTCCCAGGTACAATGTGATGACTAGAACTAACACTCCCACATGATATACAGGAGATGTGCTAAGAGAGGAGGTTCTAAGAGTTCTTGTCACAGGAACATTTTTTTCCTTCTATTTATTGTATTTTTATGAGAAGATGGATGTTAGCTAAACCTACTGTGATAATCATTGCACAACATATGTAAATCAAACCATCACGGTGTCATGGCTTAAACATATATTCATTTATGTCAATTATTTCTCAATAAAACTGGGGGGGGGCACAGCAAAAAGGGGGTTGGGGAAATGAGATACCACTTCATACCCTGTAGGATAACTATTTTAAAAAAGGGGGGGAATGACGAGTGCTGGCAAGATGTGGAAAAATGGAAACCCTCACACACTGCTGGTGGGTATGTTTAATGGTGCAGCCACTGTGGAAAACAGTTCGGTGGCTCCTCAAAAAAGTTAAACATAGAACTACCACATGACCCAGCAATTCCGCTCCCAGCTATAGACCCAAAGGAAGTGAAAAAGCAGGGACCTGAATGCTATTTATACACCAATTTCAGACAGCATTATTCACAATAACCAAAAGGAAACAAGCCAAGCATTTATCCATAGACAAATGGACAAACCTTATTTTGTTTGTAGAACACTATTTGTATTCTTTATAGAATACTATTCACTAGGAAGGAGTGACATTCTGACACCGGCTATAAGGATGGGCCCTGAAAGCATTATGCTAAGGAAAATAAGTCAGACACAGAAAGCCAAATACAGGATTCCACTTTTGTAAGGTACCTAGGATAAGCAAAGTCAAAGAAACAGAAAGCAGAATGAAGGCTGCTCAGGGAGGGGTAGGAGGAAAGGAGTTCTTGTTTAATGGGTACAGAGTTTATGCTGGGGATTCTGAAAAAGTTTTCAGCATAGACAGTGGTGATGGGCACACAGTTCTGTGAATGTATTTAATGCCAGTGAATCTGTATATTTGCAAATGGGTAAAATAATAAATATTATGTTATGCAGATTTTACTATAATCTGCGTAATGTGGAGAAAAAAGAGGGGTCAATATAAATACACAGTGAAAAGACAGGAATGAAATAAACCCAAATGTCAGCAGCTATTCCGAGAAAAGAAATCTTTGGGTGGCTTCCTCTTTCTTTTAATCATTTTTCTCTAATTTCCAACTTTCTTTCAATTGCTCTTTGGATGGGAAAAAAATTACGTTTTTAACAGGCTTCATGTTTTCAGGTTTTGATATGTACATAATTCATCAGTCTAGATTTTTTCTTTTTTAGGTAGAAAGTTTCTTTGCTTTTGGAGCAGCATTTACAAAGGATTTACTTCATAATGGACCATAAGTAAAGGAAATGTCATTTAAAATAATCTGAAGTTCTCTGCTGCACATAAATGAAAGCTAATGTTCTCTTACAACTCGGCTGGCCCCAAGGCTCCTGAACCTGCTGACTACAACCTGGCAGGGGGCAAATCCTTTCCAGTAGGAGTTGTTCTCCCTGCCCTCTGGGCACTGAATGAGGACAGAAGAGGTTCAGGAGGATAATTTGCCCTGGATGTGTGACTAAGTTCATAATTTGACCTTTAAGCAATAAATTAAAATAGGAATAGTAATTTAAAATGCAAGTCAGAATTTGCCTTAAATTTAACCAATCGAAGTAGTTAATATTAATTCATCCTTAATAGTATCCCAAGCCCTTCGCAGAAGGTCCCATTTATATAGCAAATGATACTGACATTGTATTGGGTTTTTATGCAGGAGTCCAAAGGACCTGTTCTCCCCTTTCTGACAAGTAAATAAAACGGCAGGGAGATCAAATAACTCACTAAAAAGAAGATATAATTTTTTATCTTCCTTTTTACAGTCTCATATCCACTTCCGTTGGGAATAACAAAGTCTGAATTCTTATGCAACACTTATCTAAATGTGTCGATTTTATCGGATTGATGAATTTTGCTAACAAAAGGCAGCGCTAGGAAATCTTTTATGACATATTTGGCCCATTCACAGGCCTGGAGCTTTAATTTAACCAACTTGAGAATTCTGAGGGAGAGCTGCAGGTGTTAGATCTGAAAAAAAAATCATAAATGGGAAGGCATATCAATCTTTATGACGGGGAAACAAAAACACTCTCTACTTGCTTGCCCTCCACAGGCAGGAGAAGGAGAAGTAGAAGGAGCAGGATATTGTCTCGGGCTGCATAGCAAAGAGGAAGCTTCGCTGTCTCCCAGTGACCGCTATTTAGTATTGATCAAAAGGCGCTGGCCCGCAGAGGAAGAGAGGAATTGATAAAACAATGAGGTTTGCCAACACTCTGTGCTCAACAAGGACGTTTTCTCATTTTCTTGACCACATCAGAGTAAGTCACTCCTGCAGCCGCCTGAACAAGCCGGTGGCTCTCTGTCCCACAGTCCCCCCTCCCTCCAACTGCCCTGCAACAGTGCCCAGCAGCACTGCTACCTTGCCACCCCCATGGACCATAGCAGAGTCAATCACTCGACAAGTCCTGTTGCTTCTCCTGTTAAAGGTCTCCCCAGTCAGCCTCTCCTCCCTCCACAGCCTGAACGCAGACCACACTTCTCTCCCTGGGAACACCACCATACTGCCTCTCCCTGTCTGTTCTCCACTCCCCCAGATCCTCGTCACCAAGCCATCCTTCCACCTGCTGCCAGCCATCTCTGGATGGGAGAACCTTTCGGCCACTTCCTTGCACAAACTCTTTAAGGACTCCCTACCTTCTGTAACACGAAATCATAAACCCGTTGCCATGAAATACTACGAAGTTCCTTTGTGATTGCCTTTCCCAGTTTCCCTTCCAACAGCAAAGTCTGCCCATCCATCCATCCATCTAATTTTACAGGTCTCTGTGACAGAAACATCCAGGTGTCCACCAAAACCAATGTCCCCCTTTTGATAACCCAGCTGTAGCTAAGCAGATGGTGAGGGGATCCATTTCCTGGCCTCTCTGACACCAAGGCATGGGTGACATAAGCAGATGGGACTGAGTCCTCCCTCACCCACAGAATCTGTGGGAAGCGTGTGTGCCTCTTCTAGGTCTGGGAATTCCTGACACTCTGGACCCTCCTGCAAACGTGAACACAGTAGCGCCTGAGCCTGGCTATGCCACCACACAGCGGAAAGACAGCAAGATGGAAGAAGCCTGGGTTTCTGAATGCTGTGCAGAGAAGAACCCCCAACAGGTCACGTTAGGAAATTCCTAGAAAATCAACTTCTAAATTTCCTTATGCTTCTGTATTTTTTGGTCTCTTGCAATAGCATCTTCGCCTTTGCCCTTGATGAGAGTAAGTGCCAGGCAAGATCCCACTCACTAGGACCCACAGCTGATACCTGTGTGCCCAATCTGTGTTAATGAGATGAAGTGTGCACCAGAGCCAGCTTATACAAGCAGACACTCCCTTCAGTAACAAACCTACTTGGTGTTCTCCAGGGTCTTCTGCATTTTCTTGGTCATTTTATCAATCGCTGCCTGTCTCTTCCCTTCAGCTAAGAGGTCTGTTTTGTTCAGCACCACGATCAGCTTCTGGCAGGCAATCTGCCCAATCACAAGGCACTCTGCTGACTGGGTCTGCATCCCTTTAGTCACATCGATGACCAGCATCATCAGATCAATGATCTGGGCCCCTGCAAGGAGAAAGAGAAGACAAGGTTAGAAAGGGAAATGGAGGAGAGGACGCTCCAGAAAGTGGCCTGATGTTTGAGGTTAAGCAAAATCAGCCAAATTAAAGTATTAAGACAAAAGTGGGTGGGGTGGGAAAGGAACAACCCCCACATAGCTCCTAGCCCCGGCTGCAGGGGAGGGACTCTGACCACCTGATTCCACGGAGTCCTCATGACAAACCACCATGAGGGATGGGCGTCTCACCTCATCTGGAGAGGAGGAAACTGAGGTCCATGAGACACAGTTAGCTCACCCAGAGCCCCAGAGCCAACATGCAGCAGGGCTAGGGAACCACCAAACCCACCCATTTTACTGCCTCAATCTTCTCACTTTCATTCCATCCTACCAAGGAAAAAATGTCCAAGCAGAAAAAATCTCAGTTGTAGACTTGGTAAATGCCTAGAAATCTGCCTTGCCAAGACAGCAGACAGAAAGACCAGAAAACTCACAGGGAGGCATGGGGTTTGTCTCCTCTGTGGCTCCTGGGTCTTCCTCACACGGGAGTTGGGTTTAGTTGTGATCCTCCCACCCATGGCTCCGTTATAGCTACTCGTTTCTTTTGTCCTTTCTGTTCTGGGTGGGAAGCTCCTGCTCTTTCAGGGAGGGTAGGGGCAAGTCAAGGTTCAGCTACCTCAACAGTGAATACCATGTATGTGAGTATGTGAGTGAGAGTGTGTGTTTCTATATATATATGTGTGCGTGCATGTATACATATATGTGTGTGTTGTGTGTGTGCATTCTGTATGACGTATGCATGCCTGGTTATGAGCATCCCCTAAATACACAGCCACACCTGAGCTGAACAACAGCAGAGGGACAAATTTCAGAGGAGTCCATGAAGGGAAACTGCCCTGACCCACGTTGGGGAGACTAATGAATGGGATGTGTCCTTTTAAATAGGATGTGCAGTCGTTTTACCAAAGAAAAAAGTGCTATTTTGGGTATACAGGAATATGCAGATATTTACCCCTTCGCCCCAGAAGGGATTTTCAGGACCCAATTATCATCATGGTGATACCGAGGAAGCCTGCTCTGTGGGTGACCAATGACCCAAGCTCACCCCTGGGAAAGGAGGGAAGGTGAAGAGAGGCAGTCTTTCCTGTTGGCACATTTACCATGTGCGCTCGTCAACCACCTAGTCTCCACAACCAGTGTTTCAGACCAGGTGGAACTCAGAGTCTCAGGGTGCCTTGCTCTAGACCAATCGGCACCAAAGAACACCAGACACTAGGGAGCCTAGCGCCGCTACTAAAGCACTCTTTCCTGGCCACCTCTGACCTGTACTATTCCTCCAGCATCCCCCAGGAGAAAGAGTAGGTGTCTCAGCTCTAGGCAGGCCTCAGAATGTCCCAGCTATCCTTCCCGCCCCTTTGCTCTGCCCTCCCCAGCCCCTTCTCTACCTCACCCTGTTCCAGGGACAGAGCGGAGCTGTGATCAAAGGGGCCTGGCAGAGCAGGCCAGTGCTCACAGAAGCCAGCACTGGCATCTCCCTTATCCTACCAGGAAGTAGAGCCTAAGCCTTGGTACAGCCACGAGGGGGGATGGGGGATATACTGGTTCCATTACCTATACTTTTTCAACCACTGAGGCCTAAAAACCTCACTTCAAACCAATGAAGACCCCCATTCATATCTACCAAATCTCTGGGATCCATATCTATTGTGGCCCCAAACCTCATAATGCACACATCAGGCCCGCATCAACCGCCCCCTAATAGGAAAAACTTGTCCTTCCCATGGGACTTGCCCCTGTGAAATCCAAACAACCTCCCAGAAAAAACTTTCTACAACTATATGGCTGATTCATAACACTGAGCCAGGTTCAATCAGTACCACCTCTATGAAAGTCAATTCGGAAAGAGCTATCAGAATTCACATGGTCTTTGACCCAGCCAACACCACATACATGTTCGTGCTTGTTGTAGGTACAGCTGGGAAACAGGCAAATGTCCATCAGCAGGGGACATGTAAAAAAAAAAAAAAATACTGTTACCTCCATGCAGTACAATACTATCCAGCCATGAAAAGGAATGGAGAAGCTCTTTATTTACTACTACAGAACAGTCTCAAAAGGGAAGTGAGTGACAAAAACAAACAGCGGAACAATGGCATCTGTGTCAAAAGGTGGGGAAAGGTGTGTATATGTGCTGTGAGTGATCGCTTCCATGTGCATAAAACATGTCTGAAGGAATCTAAAAGAAACAACTAACTTTTGAACAACTAACAAGAAATGGCATGGAGTTAGAAGGAGAGCTGACTTTATCTTCTTCTGCACCTTTTTTTTTTCATGTTCGTCATTTATTTTTTAATAACTTTCTATTTTTTATCAACATACAATGTATTATTAGCCCCAGGGGTACAGCTCTGTGAATCACCAGATTTACACACTTCACAGAACTCACCATAGCACATACCTTCCCCTATGTCCATAACCCAACCAACCCCTCCCTACCCCCCTACCCGCCCCTGCAACCCTCAGTTTGTTTTGTGAGATTAAGAGTCTCTTATGGTTTGTCTCCCTCCCGATCCCATCTTGTTTCATTTTTTTCCTTCCCTGCCCCAAACCCCCCACTTTGCCTCTCCACTTCCTCATATCAGGGAGATCATAAGGTAATTATCTTTCTCTGACTGACTTACTTCGCTCAGTATAATGCCCTCTAGTTCCATCCACAGTCGTCGCAAATGTTAAGATTTCATTTCTTTTGAAGGCTGCATAGTATTCCATTGTGTGTGTATGTATATATGTATATACACCACATCTTCTTTATCCATTCATCTGTTGATGGACATCTAGGTTCTTTCCATAGTTTGGCTATTGTGGACATTGCTGCTATAAACATTGGGGTGCATGTGCCCCTTCGGGTCACTACATTTGTATCTTTAGGGTAAATACCCAGTGGTGTGATTGCTGGGTCATGGGGTAGCTCTATTTTCAACTTTTTGAGGAACCTCCATGCTGTTTTCCAGAGTGGCTGCACCAGCTTGCATTCCCACCAACAGTGTAGGAGGGTTCCCCTTCCTCCGCATCCTCGCCAGCATCTGTCATTTCCTGACTTGTTAATTTTGGCCATTCTGACTGGTGTGAGGTGGTATCTCATTGTGGTTTTCATTAGCACTTCCCTGATGCTGAGTGATATGGAGCACTTTTTCATGTTGTTCTGCACCTTTTTTTGAAGATATTTTTATTTGAGAGCAAGAGTGTGCGTGCACATGAGTGGAGGGAGGGGCAGAAGGACAGAGAGAGAATCTCAAGCAGACTCCCCAAAGAGCATGGAGCCTGACTCAGGATTCGATTTCACAACCCTGAGATCATGATCTGAGTTGATATATCCAGAACCAGACATTTAAATGACCGAGCCACCTAGGTGCCCTCTTCCATACCTTTAATTTTTTTTTAAGTTTATTATTTCTTTGAGAGAGAAAGACACAGCAAGAGAGGGAACACAAGCAGGGAGGAGGGGTAGAGGGAGAAGCAGGCTTCCCACTGAGCAGGGAAGCCCGATGTGGGACCTCAATCCCAGGACCCTGAGATTGTGACCTGAGTAGAAGGCAGACACCCAACCGACTAAGCCACCCAGGAGCCCCATATACCTTTAAATTTTAAATAGAGGCATGTACAATCCACTCAGAAATAAACAAAATTATGTAAGTACACAACTAAAGTAAGAAATAAAACACTGATCTGTGTTTTTCCCCTGCTAAGAGCCCTCGCTGTCCTCTTACTGAAAGGGAATGTGTGGTGTGACTTTGGGCCCCCCTTCTAACTCGTAGTCCAGGTACACTCTCCCTGCACTGAGCACCATGGTGCACCTCAGAGGCCTTCCGGGTGCTCCCTGCCCTGCCCCAGGGGCATATGCATACACCTGTGAATACACAGAGAGAGAGAGAGAGAGAGAGAGAGAGAGAGAACGCGTGAGCCTGAGCCTAGCCCACCCCAGAAGATGTGACCTTTCCTCACGTCCTCCCACCACAAGCAAATCTGTCACCAGTCACAAGGACGTGTGGCCAGGTGTTGAGGGAGGGTGGGACAAAGCATGCAGGTGAGTGGGAGAAGGAAAGCCCTGGGTTCCCAGCCTGTGAGCCATTCTCTGGGAAGACTGAAGAGCCACCTTCACACAAAACGGTCGCAGCACCCGACCAGCTGACCCCCAACTGTAGTGGGCAAAGCAGTGCCTACAAAGGCAAGGCTACTCTATCTCATGGATGACATAAGGACTTTTCAAGAGTAATTCCAACTGCCTGGTCTCCCTCTAGAACCTAAACATCATTCCCTATCTAACGCAGACTATCACCGACCCCACTATACAGATGAGGAGTTTGGTCACTTGGTCACTTGGCAAGTAGGTGTTAGAGGAGCAATTTGAATGCTGACACCTGTTCCCACCTATGTGCCACATGGCCTGTCCTTCCGCATGGGGACCCAGCCCCTCTCCAGCCTCTTCTCCCACAGTCCTCACCTACTCCCTGCTTCAAGTCACACCCCACGATTATTCTCACCCTTCCCTGCCCTGCTTTTGTTCCTGCTCCCCTACTCAGACTTCACCTGCCCCCAGCCCTTCCTCCCTGCTGACACCAAAGCTCAGAGCTTACAGACCGCAGCCTGGGCTGTCGGTCTGGATTTGTAGCACCCAGCACAAGACCCAGTTCGGGCACAGCCTGGGCAATCTTTGTTGGGCTGACCTGAGCAAATGATAGCTCCCCCCATGTCCCGACTCTGTTCTTTCTCAGAGATTCAGTTCCCTGTTGGTATATAACACTACCCAGGAATGCCTTTGTCTGGGCCCAGTAGCTGGAAAGGGAAGGACTCATGAATTCCAGGCATTTAGCCAAGCTCACAGATGATGCCTGTTGGGCTCCTGGGGACAGAAATGAAACTGGCCTGACAGACCCAGGAAGACAAGTGAAGCCAGGCCCTAAACTCTCAGGCTAGTCAGGATTTCCTCTGTGGCCTTACTCCAGCATCTACAAGCCACCATTGTTGCGAGAGGCACACAGATCTGCTCCAAAAGGCCAGGCTCTTCAGCAGACCTGTCGCAGCATAGCCAACATCAGGCACTTCTAAGGAAACCAGAGGTCACGGCGACTTGACAGGTCCCACTGAGAACCAGGGGTCAGCAGCAGGCAACTCTGCCCACTGCCCAGCAGCAGCTCTCAGTCACTCCCGCTTCTTCATCAAACTTTTGATCAGACGACAGGAAGTGACATAACTGGCCCGTCTTGTCTTTTTCAAAATCCCCAGTATTGCCACAATATGAATCAAACAGTGTCATTCCCAATTCCCACGAACCCAGAGTAGGAAACCATTCTGAGAGGAGAGGGGCACAGCGAGCGAGTGGGCGGGAAACACAAGTCAGGAACTTGCAGCTTACAAATGACCCTCTATATTTTTCCGACTATCAGGGCTTTTCATCTAGTTGTTCTGACTATAGATCCCTTTAAAGGTTTGCAGAATAATTATAACAGGGTTAAAGTTTCTCAGTACTTTAAAAAGTTGTAATTTCCAATCTGTAGATTATACATCTTAATCATTTCAAAAATAAAAAATAAAGAAAAACTCACAAAGGTCAGCATTTAACAAAGTTATCTGTGAAATGTAATTTTCCTTCTAAGACTCCAGAAAAAAAAATGTGTGTTCAGAGAAAAAATGTTTCAGCTAGAGAAACAGAACATAAAACTTGAAACATTTTAGCAAGCTCAAAATCACATCTTTAACCATAAAATTTGATTTTTTTCATCAAAAGCTATGAACATCCAAAAAAGGAGAAAATAATATTAAATCTAAAATGAAGAGAAATGTATTTTTAACTGGTGACTTACTAAATATTCAATAAACAATATAAGTATATTGTCATCAATAATATACAACTCGAGTGGCCATGTCTATCTTATTATTATTATGACCCAAATGCATCAGAACTCCATGTGCCTCAGCGTCCTCGTGAGCTTCGTGAGCGTGAGGATGGGAACGAGCCCAGCCAGTGGGCCTCAGTGAAGACTAAAGGACACATCACGTGGGGAGGGCTCAGAACAGCACCTGGGCCATAGGAAATCTTCAATATCGTAAACAGCTCTGATTGCTTTTCCTTCTACAACTCCACTGTGGCACGCACATGGTAGTCTACAGATTTGCTTCTCTTCACTGCACCTCAACCTTGCCATGTGGTTATCACAGATGAGAAAACAAAGGCCCAGAGAGGTGAAGTAACCAAGTCAAGGTCAGGAGCAAGAACTCAGTCAGAGCAATGTGAACTTGGGCCCACCGACTTCTTTCTACCAGAGCATCCTGTGGCCCTGAGCAATCCTGTGTCCAGAGTGAAGAGCTCACTCTGTACGTGGTTGGGGACACATGTGCATGCCCCTGTGGGTGTAGGAGAACAGCACAGCAGGGGTCCGAAGTGCCCCTCAGGGCCCAGGGCAGGAGGAGGAGCTGCAGCTCCACAATCCAAAGGTGCTATCATTATTGCTATTATTTTAATTCATTTATTCAACATATTGCTTGTTTCTCCATTTTATGGGCAAGAAGACTGAGGCTCAGGCAGGTTAAATAACTTGCCCCAAACTGTCCAGCTACGATGAAAACCCACTACTGGATTGACACCAATATAGGCTCCCCTGCCCTGGCCCTGAGGCTCTGCCAGGAGGGGTCAAGACTTCCATCACATGGCGGCCACTTGGCCCCCTTATGGAGAGTCCACTCAGGTGTGTGTCCATTTTGTGCATCTCAGTCTTCCTCCCTTTGCATACTGTCCCCAAAGTACAATGACCTTGATTTCCCCCTTTCAGATTCCTACTGGCACAATAGAGTGTACATCGGTATATTGGGGATGTCTGCCTGCCCTCCACAGCACAGAATCAGAGGGTCTGGAAGTGGAGGAAGCTTAGCAAAGAAGGTCAATGTCCAGGTGGGGAGCCAAAGGCCACATGTGGGAGGAAGAGGTGAGAGCAGGACTTGGAGGCACCCAACCACTGGGCGGCCTCCGCTTCCTCATCTGTAAATCAGAATCTAAACAAAGATGCCCACAGCAAGAGGCTGGCAGGGGACTCAAAGGGGTAAGGCCAGCAGAGTTCTCACTAAGCAGAGCTGCATTTAGGGCTGTCAATGCTGAGCCAAGCTCTCAGCCCAGCCTCACATTCAGAGTCGCACTGCTCCCACCCGTCCAGGAGCCCCCTACTTCCCCGCAAACACATGTGGACAAAGGAGTGAGGTTACCAACTGATGTGGGGTATGGAGAAGGAAGAGCCTGCCAAGCGGTCAGGTGTGGGGTCCCCATGGCCTCCATGGGCCTAGCACCCACCAGGGCACAGGCAGCATGTCTGACTTGCATACACTGTCTGCCAGCCCCTCTCCTCGCCCTCCCTACCTCTCTCCAGGACCTGCCTCCCTCACTGGAGTCACATATTGGCAATGTCCCATGCCACTACACAATTGCCATGGGTCACTCTGCCCACTGTAGGATGTGCCGGGTGTCCAACAGACTGGAGGCACTGGCCTGGCCCAGCCCCTCCTGTGTGGGATCACAAAGCCCAAGGAGGTCCCAGTCACAGGAGGAGGCCCCAATGCCTGTGACCCTTGTTCCTCCCAGATGATCGTTTTCATGAACATCTTCAAAGGGAAGTTTTTTAACATTATTTACCCTCTCTGAGCTCTAGTCCCTCATCTGTAAAACAGGGACCATAACTCCATTTTGATTCCTATGGACCTGGTGGAAAATCTGACACGGAGGTTGGAGGCAGCCCAGAGGGATGGCATACTTGCAAGTGGGACACGTGAGCAAAATAATCCTTAGTGGGAGTTGCTGCCCTTTAGTGGGAGGAAAGCAGCAGCGGCCTGGAAGCCCACCTGCAGTGCCCTGGCAGGCACCGGAGAGATGCAGGGCAGGGAGGCAGGGAATCCGAGTGGCCCGTCCCCAAGAGCAGGCACCCCCCACCCCTGTCAGCTTCGTAGCCTCAGGCAGACAGACCTCCTGACCTCTCCGAGTCTGGGATTCCTCCCCTGTAGCCTGCCAACCCAGAGACCAACATGTTAAGAGGCAAGGGCCTGCAAAGCACATGGCACATACTAAGTGCTCAGTAAACACAAGCTGCTATCCTATCAGTACTTGTATCATGATTCCCGGCACCATAAAAGCTCCAAAGCGACCATCTCCTTCCTGCAAAGGCCCCATGCCCTTTAAAGGCTGAGAAGAACAGAGAATATTAACAGCAGCATGGAACAAACACTACCAATACCTGCCCCAATCCAGCAGTATCCACAATAGTGTCAGTATCCACGTGATAGTATAGTGATAGTGACAGATACAGCGAAAGTGACAGTATCCACGATAGTGCCACAGGGGGCACTGGTGAGTGCCAGCCATAGCAGCAAGCCCTGTGCCTGCCAGTGGGCAGGAAGTCCTTATTGTTCTAACCCAGCCTGCAAAGTTAGGGTCCTCCACGAACATCTTTCCAAATTCCACCAGACCAGCAGGGAGACACCCAAGCAGAAGAATCTGGGCAGGCAGGACTGGACATCTTCAATAAGTCATCAAGGTCCCACGGCACATTAACAACCCTGCCTGTCCCCAAACTCCCTACTGCCTCATACCCTGGCATTTATGCCACCTGCCGGCTCCTAACAGGTACACGGGCTCACAAGCCCCACTTGATGTGTGTTTGCTCTGCCCTAACCAAAGCCCATGAGGAGGAGACTCTCCCATTTTAATACAGAGAAATCTGAGGTCTCATCACATCACAGTAAACAGGAGAGGCAGGGCTAGAACCCAGGGCTGACTAACTTAAAAATGTCTTCCTTTTCTACTGCCAGCTGCCTCTTGGCCATTGCCACATCTCCTGGGAACTCTCCAGCATCATGAAGAGCAAGCGGGAAAGGCCCTAAGGACGGGAGGAGGAAGGAGAGCTAAAAAGGTGTAAAGACAAGCCGCCAGTGTCCTCATCCTCCAGGACGCATCCCAAACCAGAGGCACGATCCTCCAGGAGGCAGCGAAAGGAGGCATTCATCAGCACCAAAAGAAACCCCGGAGGAGAACAATGGGAGCGATGTTAGCAGTGGAAGAACAGGGGAAACAACAAAGAGAGCCCGTGTAAGAGACCAAGGAAACAAATACACAGCTGCTGACAAGACCAGACAAATAGAGGTGCTGGGCCCCCGCCAAAAGGAAGAAAAGCCAAAAAACAATAAACGCTGGAGACTGGTGGCAAAACCCCCACAGAGCTGAGGGAGGGCAATGGTGCGGATAGACTCACGGGCTGTGAGACTGAGATCGGGGTGAGTAGCCTTCCTTCTCTGGGCCTCCCTGTCTACATGTGTCAACCAGGGGATGGGGGTGGGGAGAAATACTCACCTGGGACACAGGGACAGCAGGCAGCTGTCTAGATAAAACTAAAGTTGAGGCTCTACCTCACACATCACACCAAAATAAATTCCCAAGGACCAAAGCTTTAAAAATAAAAATATAGGGGCCTCTGGGTGGCTCAGTGGGTTAAAGCCTCTGCCTTCGGCTCGGGTCATGGTCCTGGTGTCGTGAGATCAAGCCTCGAGTTGGGCTCTCTGCTCAGCAGGGAGCCTGCTTCCTCCTCTCTCTCTCTCTCTCTCTCTCTCTGCCTACTTGTGATCTCTGTCTGTCAAATAAATAAATAAAATCTTTAAAAAATAAAAATATAAATATAAAACCATAAAAGTCCTGGAAGAAAACACCTGAAAAAATTTTTTATGATATTAAAACAAAACCTACCTAGGAAAGACACAAAACCCAGAAAGATAGAAAAGAAACAAAACAAAATAAAACAAAAATGAAAGACTAACAAATTCAACAACATAAAAATCAAACATTTCTGCATGGACAAAAGTATGATAAAGGCCAACAGGACTAGGGACACACCAGCCACAAAGGACTAGTCTCCTTAATAGTTAAAAAGCTTCTTCAAACTGCTAATAAAAAGAGCAATGACCCAATCCAAAATGGCAGCAATCTCTACAGAGAGCTCACACTAAGGGTATTCACTGAGCACCTCCTACTTGCCGGCCGTAGACTGATGCTTGGCACACCAGAGATGAGGACATAGGACAGTCTTACAAGAGGGACTCGCCAGCCAGTAAAGTAGGGCTAAAAGCCAACAACACATATAATACGTGAGTCTCATAGGAGAGGGGAGGATGGTTAAGAGTCCTGGGGGAAAGGAGAGCAGGAAAAAAATGGCTCAGGAATGCACAGGAGGCAGGAGAGTTACAATTTTAATTCAGGCTGTCAGGATGGGCCTCACTGAGAAGGAGATATCTGAGCCAGGACTTGGAGGAGAGGACCTGGCAGTTCACCAGGGGAAGAACATTCCAGGCAGGGGGAGGGAGCGATGCAAAGACCCTATGGGGTGTCAGGGGGTCCGGATGTCCAAGCACCAGCAAGGAGACTGGGTCAGCTGGAGGGAAGTCAAACAAGAAGCAAGGGCAAAGAAAAGAAATACACAGAGCTCAGACATATAATAAGATGCCCTACCTCATCAATAACAAGAAAAATGCAAACAGAAATGATGCTAAGGCTCTAATTTTTTTCACCTGGTGGGTTGGCAAAATTATCCCACAATCAAAGGGCCAGACGAGTAATAAGTCCTTGCCCTGCCAGGTGCTGCTGACTACATACACTGACACCGAGCAACCTCCACACAACCTTGCATCACTACCCCTATTCAGAGATGAGATTAGGTCACAGGACTGGGAAGAAAGGACTAGAATTCAAAGTCAAGCTCTCCCAGTCCAGTGTTTGGAGTCATCCCTTCAAACTGACGACACCCTGCCACTAAGAATGTGGAGAGACAGACAATTCTGTCCATTTGGGACATGTGCTGATAAAACCTCTTTGGAGGCCATGCTGGCAATAGCCATCGAAAGTGTGTATTGTGATCTGACAACACCCCATGCAAATGAGGCACAGTCAAGGCCATTGTTGCAACCTGTCTGCAGTAGCCCAAACATGGAGCCAGCCTAGCTGCCCATCAGGAGGGAGGCTGTTACCTACAATTAAGGCATGACCACATAACAGAATATTACACAGCTACGAAAAAGCACAGAGCAGTTCTATTCCCTGAGTGGAAGTCTTGCCAACAGGGCGTACTCAGTATACTGCCATTTCTACAGGTTGTGCATAAGAAAGTATCTGCCTGAAGTCACTGTCCTTGGAATTTTTAGAAGAAACTTATCACAGTCATTTGTCTCTGGCGAAGTAAACCAGGTAAGCAGGGACTAGGGTGCACGGGAGATCTACTTCTTACTGCCTTTGCTTTTGTACCTTTTAAATTTCAAACTTCTCATATATAATACTGATTCAAAATCAATTTATTTTTAAAAATTAAAAATTAAAAACAATTACTTACCTAAGCTAAGTAAAAGGACCAAAATCAAGCATATGAAAAATAAAACACTATTAAATTCTAGCCAGACACATTTGCTGCCATAGGTACGGAGCTCACAATGTTAAGTGTTAAAGCTCCAGACACCGATCAGAGAGACAGCTTTTCCTTAATGGACTCAGAGGATTTAAAGAACCCCAAAAGCAGAATAACTCTCTTGCAGTGCTTAAGGTCTCTTAATGTGATACCTATGTACACATAAAAGCATCTCAGACACCATTCTTGGCATGCATCTCTCCTGCTAGGAAACTCTCCTTAAAGGACCAGACTGGATTCTACAAGTTATAACAATGCCATGTTGGGGAATGGGGGCAGAAGAGAGATGGAGGCAGACCCCATTATGTCTGTCTAGGGGTCATAATGATGTTCTGTTAATGACATTCTGTCCTTCTGCAAGATCAATGCAGGAACCAGAGACTTGTCCTCACTCCCCAGTCAGCGGTTTTAAGGCTTGCTGGAGAGCAACCCCCACACCTGGGTGCACCAAAACCAGACAACACGGTCAGAGACGGTCCTGAGCATAACTAAAGAGTGGAGGGCATGTGGGAGTTTTCTGTACTATTTAAGGTCTTCTATAAGTTTGAAATTATTTCAAAATGAAAAAATAAATAAAACAATGACTGGAGTGTCAGGAAGTTGGGAAATGGAGAAAGAAAATGAAGAGCCATTGAATCCCCAAGACTACCCCATGCACACGATTTCAATCAATCCTCACAACAGTGCAGAAGGAGGAACTTAATATTATTAATTAACACTTTCTACAAACGGAGAAACTGAGGCTTGGAGAGATCTCAAGTGACCCTCCCACAGTTGCTCAGGTAGCAAACTGGAGGCCCGAAGTCCAACCCGGAGCCGTATGCTACCACACAGCATGTGCCCACCACAAGGCCAAGGGAAGAGGAAATCGGGAGGTGTCAAGTTCAGAGGTTGAGACCCCATGCTCCTCATTGGCGGGAAATACAAAGGAGGTGATCTTGAACGGAAGCATGAAGGAACTCAGAGAGACCTATAGGAGAACTTCCTGAGAGGCAGGGTGAGTAAAGATGCAGATGACGTCTTTTCACAGTCAAGGGGCTCTTTGCCAGAAATGTTCAGAACAGTGCTGGCAGGCTGCAGGGAGGGAGTATGGCTTACACCAGGGTTCCCTGTCCACGCACCACCACTGATCTCTGCCATGCCTATGGTTATTTACTTATGTGGGCTAAGTCGTTTTTTTGAACTCAAATGCATTTATATTTAAAATGACTTTACATGACAATAAATGCACAAAACTCGCCATAAGTCGAAATTAAGCATAAAGATGAACAGACTGAGAACACAAAGCAATGGGGTGCGATGCTATTGAATGCCACTAGGTAATGCTGGCTGCCCCAGCTCTGAACCAGAGGCCTGCTCATCGCCGAAAAGGGACCAGCAAAGAGCTCGTACAAAATGGGAGGGACAGGATGACAACTGGAACAGACGTGAACTTCCAACCCTGGCAAGCGGCAGTACTGATCACGGGCCAGGCACCAACCAGTTCCTCATCACCAGGCCTGTGGCCCACCCTTAGGAGGCCCCGGAGTAAACACCAGTCACATTGCCCCCACTCAAGAGAAGAGGCATCTGTGCTCCCTTGGATCAAAGGGCCAAAGGGAACGCTGGCCTCTGCCACCCCCTCTCCGGATGGAGGCTGACGCACAGGTTCTGCAGGGCCATGACTCCCCACTACTTAACAGAGTTTTGCCTGTTTGCTTCTTTAAGCTACTGTGTCGTAGTCTATCTAGGGTAATCTTTTTAGCTGACTTTGCACAACAGTACAACTCCTGTTCTAGAGCAGTGAAAAGCAGCAGAAAATGGAATTTGAAATGTAGAAATAAAATAATTGTGGTCCATGAGCTATAATTTGATTTCATGCTTTACAAGGAAATGAAAGAAGGCTTCCTTAAAATGTACGGTTTCTGCTCCCTCTCCCCTGTAAGCCCCCTCCCCCCCCCTTTTAACCATTTTAGGATTTCCTCTAGCACCGAAGAGAAAATAGGATTGTGGAAAATGTTCAGTTCTCAAGTGTCACTGCCACTCAGGGGCAAGCTCGATTTTAATGTGAACTTCCCATTCTGGGTAAGAGGAAATTCTTCAATTAATAAACCGGGTGTGCGGAGGCCAGTCTTTAAGGTTTAATCAATTTCATCTGTACTTAGGATAAAAAGACTGACTATTCTACTTTTTTTCCCCCCTCATTTTCCTTCTTTAAAAAAATAATAAAATGAATGTTTTATTTTAAATTCTTTGAGGTTCGTATCTCCTGTTTCAGGAAATATTGTCTATTTCATGCGGTGAGTATGAAAACTTCCCCCCTCCTTTCTTACTTGTGCTGAGAATCTTTTTTCAAAAATAACGAAATTATCCTCTGCCCTCATATACTATAACAGCTTGGGAGATGATACGAATTATACAGGATTTTGGCAGACACCTTGGAGTGGGGGGAGGGAAACTGAGAGACAAATCACCAAATATGGATGCAAGAACTTCTTCTGGACAAAACAGCAAGAGGTGGACATGGGAATGTAAATTATAAGGAAAAACCGTCCTAGAGAGGCCGAGGCAAACTTCACAGCACAAACCTCCCCTAGGAACGAGACCCCGCCCCGTGGGTCAGCCAGTCTCTCTTAAGGGTGAGCAGGGTGAGCACAGGAAGGCGGCCCAGAATTTCAGAATTAAACCAGGGAGCGTTCCCCCGCCACCACCACCACCCACCTAAGTAGTATGAAATCAATATTGAGACTTAGTGATCAGCCAAAAACACTGAAACCTTACGAGGGACAGAGAATTCCTCAATCTTTGTTACATGGTCACTTGGCACTCTGGGTTCGCTCACGTGTAGGGGCAGAGGTTACAGTCAGGCCCCCCAGTGTAGGGTGAAGAGCACAAACTCTGGGGAGGGTCAGCTCGGATTTAAGTCTGCATCTAAGCTCCACTTACCAGCTGCTTTGTCTCTCACATAATACCTAACCTCTCTGGGACTGTTTCTTCACCTGTGAAATGGAGATAAAACCACTGCTGACCTTTGAGGAAGTAAGGCACCTCACACAGTGCTCACAACAAAGAAGGTACCCAGTCCACAAGAACAGGAGGACCCAGCATTATGGGGACCTGGGTAATTCAGTGTATCCCACATCTTCCCAATGCTTTGATCAAGGTGCCCAGGGGGAAAATGCTATGTTTTAAGTCAATATTTTCACTAAAACTCCATAACCCTAGGGCTCTGCCCTGTCAGTGTACTTTCCAATGTGAAAATGAGCAAGAGGTTCACGGTTCAGTCATGGTGGCTAAAAGTTATTGAGGGTCTAAACCTTGCTGGTCACAGTTCCAGGCACTAGTCGTCTACATATGAAAAAGTGGAGGCTCAGAAGAGTAAAGAAAGTGTTCACTAAGTGTGAGGGAGAAGGGAAGACGGGAGGGAGGCAAAAAATGGAAGCAGCCAGTAGGGTGAGGGGTGCAGAAATAGTTCGAGCCAGATGGCTCCATTCCTATGGCTAGGTCATGGTGGAGCTGCAGCCAAACCTGGGTCTGCCTGATCTGAGGCCGCTTTTGATCCATCAAGCCTCCCCCTTGAAGTGGCACCCAAGAGGATTCCTCTTGGAAGACAGCACCCTGTAATCCTGAAGGGAAACTCTGCAGGAAGTTTCACCAGGAGTCTTTCCATCTCTAGGAGCAGGCAGGCCCTGCGTTTCAGGGTACACACATCTTCTTGTCCTATGGAGAGATGTGAACACAAACAAGGGCAGGTGTGCAGCTCACAGTGAGAATGAGGGCCAGATATACGAGGCTCTGCAGGGAACATCCTGGATCCCACGTCAGCCTCCCCTGTCTGCATGCCTGATGAGACTTGTCCAAGAGCCTTCACTTCTCTGAGCCTCAGTCTTTCCCATCTGCAGCATGGGGAATCATATATTATTTATAGGCAGTGTGGAGCTCACAGATCATGAGTGCAAACCTCATAACCCAGGGTCTAGCACACAGCAGATGCTTAACCATGAAGTGATAATTACCAGTGTTATTGGACGTGAGTTCTCATTCTGACCAATTCTAGCACTGGACAAAGCGCCATCCTGGAATGGAGACCGAGTGGCCATGTTCCCAAACGTCAAAACCTGACGGCCTATGGGAGGCATCTCAAGTGAGTGACGTGGCCTAGGAACAAGACAAGGTGTGAGTCTAGAGGGAACTGAAATGCCAGTGCCCCGGCTGGGAAGGACAGTTTCTCCTCAGCTCCAGCCCATGTGGCCAGACAGGAATGTGGGCCTGGAGTTGCCAAATCTTCTGATTTTTTAAGACAAGCCAAAAATCTGGACTATTGTACAAAATTTGCCAATTTTTAAATGTTGACAACCAATTCAAAAAAAATGTTTAAACTGTATGGCCCAAACAAAACATATCTATGGGCCAAAACTGGCCCACAGATCCCCAGTGTTAGATCTGTGTAGGGAATTTTCTCTAGAAAGGAAAGTTGGAAGAAACAGAATAAACATCCAGCTTCTTTGGCTGTTACCTGTCTGAATCAGAAAAGCACTCAAGATCAGTCGGCAGAGCCGGGAGGTTTGACAGCCCCACAGCCAATGGCTCCTATGTCCCACATTTGGTCTTGATGGGGTAGGGAAGGCAGATGCCATGAAGGGTTCATCCTGGAAGAAAAGGGTGGCATTCCCTCTGCTGTCTGGCCCCAGAGGACCAGAGCAGGGGGACAAGAGGCCACAAACTTGGGGTCAGACAAACCTTAGCTTGGACCTGTACCTGCTGGGCCACAGGGCGAGCATGGACCCTCCCTGGCCACAGCCTCCTCCAGGCCAGATGAGAGAGGGTGCTGGGCCTCTAATGCTCCAACATTCTGGACTGAGGCCCTTGCCTGGTATAGCAGTCACAGTCCAGCAACATTGTACGTTTATACGGGGACGACAGAAAAGTGCCCAACTTGGCATTGAAGCAGTTCATGCAGTAAATACTGCAAATGCTGTCTTATATGTTATTTTCTCATTGGTAGAGTTTCTTTCTACAGTTTCAAGCACAGGTTTCCATACTGCGTCTCAAAATACCCCCAGTGTATAGAAAGTCCAAAAATAACTTAAGACAATGATTTTCCTGGAAGAATGAAGCAGGAAAACCTCAGAGACACCAGCTGGAATTTCCTGTAGGTCAGAAGTTGTCCTTACTGAGTCTTTGGTAGAAGCCCTTTCCATGAGAAATGAGCGTTGTCCTCAGAGCCAACATTTAATGGGATGCTCCTATGAGCCAAGCACTGTTGTAAGTGCTATGTACACATTAGCTCATTTAATTCAGTCCTCTAGCATATAGGTAGAATTATCAACACCCCCTTTTTGCAGACAAACACATCAAAGCACAGAGTTTAAACCACTTGCCCCAAATCAAAGAGCTAGTCAGTGGCTCAGGAACTCTGCTCCCAGAGCCCTAGTTTCTAAAGGCACTATGTTGGGGTCCCTGGGTGGCTCAGTGGGTTAAGCCTCTACCTTTAGCTCAGGTCATGATCTCAGGGTCCTGGGATCTAGCCCCGCATCGGGCTCTCTACTCAGCAGGGGGCCTGCTTCTCTCTCTCTCTCTTTCTGCCTCTCTGCCTACTTGTGATCTCTCTGTCAAATAAATAAATAAAATCTTAAAAAAATAAAAAATAAAAAAAATAAAGGCACCGTGTTACCCTGTGTGGAGAAAGCAGTGGGAAGACCAGGGCTCCCACGAGGAACAGAGAAGAGGGCAGTGGGTTGTCCCCCCAACCAAACCAGTGTACCTCCCAGCCCTATCCACCACTCCCATGCCTCCTCAGGCTCCCTGCTCCAGCCACGTTCTTGCCCACCTCAAGATTTGGCCTTGGCACAAAGACAAGGGCCTAAAGCACTCTTTCCATCCCGTCCCTCCTCCTGGCACTTCAGCCTTCCCATTTCAGCTCAGATGTCACTCCCAGGTATTTCCCCAACTCTCACTGGTCTGGACAAGGTGGTCCTGGGTCCCATAGTGCCCGCACTGCCCAGAAGAGCCCTGTCTTGCAACTCACTGGCTTCCCCGAAGCTTCAGCCACCAGGAAAGGGACCAGGCTGGCTGGTGTGAGAATCCCTCACACCCAGCAACAAAGAGTAGGTGCTCACTAAATATTTACAGAGTAAAAAGAACTATGAGGCCAGGAGGATTAAGCCTTTAAATTACGCAGAATGTCCTCTTTATTAGCAATTCAGAGATTCTCTTCTATTCTTCAGTGGTGACATTCTAGTGCACTCCAAAAACATATGTGTGCTTGCTCAGAAACAGAAAGAAAAGGAAGAAAACCTGAGCAACTGAAACAACTGTGCCAAGGACAGGACCATAGGCCTGACGATCAGGTGGTCTGGAACCTGCAGAGAGGGGGGCCTAGAGGTTGCTGAGGGCTGCGTTCACTTGGAGAAGATGCCAAGCAAACCCCTAGTGGGGGGATGGGTCCTCACATGTCCACCCCATGAATGAAGAGACGGAACTCAGGGTGCTAAGCAAACTCGTCCGCTGCCGCAAAGGCAGAGCTGGGCCTCAGACCCTTTCCACCGTTGTTCAAGTGGGGACCATCCCTCACACAGCAGGCAAGCAGGCAGGGCCTGGACTCCAGCATTCTGGTTGTTCTGAGAAACAATGGTTGTTGCTGTGGCCTCAGACAAACAGGCCCTTGTAGAAATGGGTCCCAAGCCCCAGAGAGCCCCTCCTCTGAAGCACAGAAACCAAGGCAGGGCATTCGGGACTAGCCCCAAGCTGATGATGCTGGAATGGCAAGGCCCTGGAGCTCCACTGAGTGACACGCTGAGACTGAGGAGTCACTGAGCCACAGAGTGGACTTGGGAAACTGTTTACTGGGGAAGCAGGAGGGAAAAAAAAAAAAAAAAGAGGAAGAAAAGAAGGGGGGAAATCTACCATAAAAAGTAAGTAAAATCAGCAAAATTCCTTCATGAAAAGGATGGAATTAGCATATGGCCTCAGCTGCCAAGTGAGGCCATTGAAGCAAGCAATGTAAATGAGTTCAAGATACAATTAGACATTTTTCTGGACGGAGACGGAGGGGACTGAAGAAGGCATGGCAGGTCACATTTCAGATGGAGCAAGAGGAACACATTTCACCGCAGAGTGGCCCGCAGAGCCCACCGTGTGAGGACCTGGTGCCAGCGGCCACAGGGACAGGGCCCAGAGGGCAGGCCAGGCCCTACTAGGGGGCTCAGCCTCCCCACTATTTTTTATCCAAAGGAGACAGAAGTTTACTGAATATGCCACCGTGGAGTGGCAGGCAGGACTGGAGAGAGGCTGTTGGCTCGAGGCTGTTGGCTCTCCCTCCCCAGTCCCGATTTCCCAGGACCCCTCCTACAGAACCTAACTGCAAGCCAAGCTACCCAGGGACTGAAATCAAAGTTCACTTCTGGTCCAGGCCACACATTTATATGCAGTCCTCTGGGGGGGTCCCAGTTCCTGCCCTCAAGGAGCTCCCAGTCTGATGGGGGAGACACACACACACACACACACACACACACACCCGAAATAGCAACACAGGGAAGCAAATCAAAGTCAGACGAGCAGTTCCTGCTAAGCAAGCACAGAAGAGGGGAATTTATCAACGGGAGGGAGGAAGGAGGCCGGAAAGCCCAGAGAAGAGGCCGTTCCGGGCAGAGGACGCAGCAGGAGGCTACGGAAGCCCCAGCTGCCAGCACCTCACGGAGGATGCTGAGCACGCAGTTCCCCAGAATCTTTGGGGAGAGGGCCAAATCACCTCGAGCTCTGTGAAAAAGGACGGAATGACCAGAGGCGCCAGCCGCTGGCCCATGGACCAGATATGACTCAACGGCAACAGCTGTTCCCAATCTTCTCCAGAGCGCAGCACATGTGGCCCACCCAGGGAACAGAAAAGGCTGGGTCCTTGTGAGGGACAGAATTTATTAGGCCCTTTCGAGCCCAATTGGTTCTGATGTCCTCCTTTATGTGGCTCGCTGCATGGGCCGTCTAGCTTTGTCAAGCTCCTGGGCCCCCAGTTCCCTTCTAGGTGAGGTACATGTTTACTTCAGTCACTCCAAAAGGACCACAAACATTTCCTTTGTGTTCTCAGCAAACTTGCTGGTGAAGAGCATTTCCACAGCCCCTGAGCTCCAGCCCCAACTCTGAGCAGGGCTCTGGCCCCCACACAGCCTAACAGAACAACCTCTGCCAATCTCTTGCGTCAAAGGACCGGGGCTCTCAATTTGAAACTAGAAATAATCCGTTAACACTCTGAGAAGAAAACAAGGCAATTCCCAGACTAGCCGAGCACCCTGTCCATGAAACGGCCTCATGCCAGACCAGGGAGAGAGGAGTGACAGCATGCAGGGCAAGTGTGGAGCACTCCGCACTGTACTTCCCTTCTTCTCTCCGACACCCCATAAAAGCTGGGTCCCTGGCTACCGGACCACCTTGTACCACAGCAAGGCAGCGAGGAAAGGGCTGTGGCAGGTGTTCGACAGCAGGGGGCGGTGGCCAATGGCTAGTGCTGATGCAATGCTCTGTCCTCCTTCCTAGCAGAGAGAAATGGAATTATGCTCACATCCATAAACAACCACTCTGCCTGGCACATGCTGGGGAAGCTTTCACCTACGCTCACATAGTCTTCCCAACAACCCTGCAAAGGTGAGCACTGTAATCCCTTCTTCCAAAGGCAGAAACTGGATCAGAGAGATCAATGAACATGCCCAACACACAGTGAATGAGCAGCAAAGCCAAGATCCCAGAGGCCATGCTCCTCCATAACCCTTCAGAGCACTTTGTAGCCACATGTCCTCATTTTAGGGGGCCTTGCCATTGCCCCTGCCCCAGGAGGGGGTCCTCAAGAGTAGACACAGAACCAAAGAAGAAACCACCCTGGCCAGACTGGAGCTGGAATGGCCTCCCCGTGGCACCCAGACCATCTCCCAGCTTAGGAACTGCTCTGTGCTGGTGTGAGGCTTCCTGGGTGGTGCTCGCCTTCACATTGGCCTCTTCTAGCTTTAGGTCCTAAACCTGTGAGCTGAAGCTTTAGGCTGAGGCTAGGGCCCACTAGGGGCAAGAAGGCCCAGGCAGCCAGGCATAGTGCACAAAATACAAAATTCACAAACAGGCAAGAACTCGAGTCCCAGCAAAAGCAGATGACCTGAGGAGGCCAATTTACCTCTCTGAACCTCGGGTTCCTCACCAACATCAGGACCTGGGGATACATGGGTCTCTATCCCTTTTATTTGGGGGTTGGTATACTTTAAGAGTATTTTTTGAGAAAACTGGGAAGATTGGAGTACGACTGGAGTATGATACCAAGGTACTGTTAATATCATTAGCTATGATAACGACATTGAGTTATGCAAGGAGATACCTGTATTTTTAGAGAGAGAGAGATACAAGTATTAGTAACATAACTTGAGATCTTGTGGATTTGTTTTAAAATACTTCAGGGAAAACAAGAATAGCTGAAACAATCATGACAAAATCTTAGTAACTGTTAAATCTGCACAAAGAGTATACAGGAATTCACTCTATCTTGGGTATGTATGCAATTTTTCATATTAAAATCAGTAAACAATCAGAGTGCCTGGCTGGCTCAGCTGGTACAGCACACGACTGTTGATCTCGGGGGTCCTGAGTTTGAGCCCCACGTTGGGTACAGAGATTATTAAAAACAAAATAAACTTTTTAAACAAGTGTATAATTAAAAAAAAAATAAGCCAATAAACAATCAAAAAACCTTCCTAAAGACAAACTCTAGAAACAAAGAGATGAATCCAAATAAGAACTTGAGAATGAGGAAGCATGCACAAAAGGGCTGGAGATAGCTGTGGAAACCATTTAAACATAGAATGGAGTTTTTGTTTGTTTTTTAAAAATTTTATTTATTTATTAAGATTTTATTTATTTATTTGACAGAGAGAGATCACAAGTAGGCAGAGGTAGGCAGAAAGAGAGAGGAGGAAGCAGGCTCCCTGCTGAGCAGAGAGCCCGATGCGGGACTTGATCCCAGGACCCTGAGATCATGACCTGAGCCGAAAACAGCAGCTTAACCCACTGAGCCACCCAGGTGCCCCTAGAATGGAGTTTAAAGAACTGTGATATCTATCCATTCATTAAAATTATGTGCCTATTACATACTGACTGTATTGCTTATAATTCTTTGAAGGAAGAGATACATACTACAAATGATTTCACTAAAACTAAGAAAAAAAAAAGTGCAGCAGAACAAAACCAAACCCAGGAAGACATCTCAAGAGTAAGGCTTCGTTCTATAAGTCAGAAGCTTGAGAAATCCAAGCTCCAGTATGATTATTAGAGATGTGAAGTCAATACTGGTCAAACCATTACTACCTCTGAAGCAAATAAAATAAGCTGCAAATCTATGCAAATATTAAAAATTAGAGAAAATCACAAAGAAAGTAAGAGAAAAAAAGAATAGAGCAAGGAAGCATAGAAAATATTTTTTAAAAAATTAAACAAGATGACAAAAGACCAAAAATATAATAATAAATGTAAAAGGGATATACTAACCTATAAAGAGAATGGGGTTTTCAAAATACAAGATATAATCCTATTTTGATGTCTTCAGTTGGGTGGCAGCATTTAAAATGATTTCTTCTTTTTCATTTTTTCCTCAGCTGTATTTGCTGCTCTTCCCACAATGAGTACATAATTTCATGATTGCTTTGAATAGGCCAGGCACTGGTCTAGACACTGCACAAAGATTATCATATAACAACCCTATGTTGTTAAATTTTCCATTTTACAGATGAGAATACTGAGACACAGAGATTAACCTTTCATTCTCTTAGCTAATAAAAGTGTACCTTTGTACATGAACTCTGGAAAGTAACTGGAAATATATATGTCATACATGTGAGTTGCACAAGTTAAGGGAAAGGTCCCCAACAAGACTGCCCTCACTTTAGACATCAGCCAAGTTCAGGGGTCCCAAGGCCATATGAACTCTGGATCCACCAGCTGCAAGTCTGGGTGGTTCTCACAACACCCCTGAAATTAGATATTTCACTAAAACAACTCACAGAACTGAGGAAACCACTATACTTACAATTACAGCTCTAAAATGAAGGGATTTACATACATATCGGGACTAGCCAAATGAAGAAACACAGAAGGAAGATCTAGAGAGGGGTCGCTCTACACAGATTCAGGACATGTCATCCTCTTAGCACATCAGTTTGTTCACCAACCAGGAAGGTCCACCGAACCTTAGTGCCCAGAGTTTTTATTGGGGTTTCATTAACATAGGTGTGAGCAGTTGAATCATTAGCCCTAAGATGAACTCAATCTCCAGCCCCTCTCCCCTCCCCAGAGGTCAAGAGGTCAAGATGGTATCTGGGCCCAAAGCCCCAACCGTCTAATCACATGGATGATCTTTCAGGCATGACCAGCCCATCCTGAGTCTTCCCTTTCACATGAAGTTGGGTGTGGTCAAAGGACCACCATGAACATCAAGGATGTTCCAGTCCCTGGGGAAATCTCAGTGGTTTTAGAAGCTCCATCCCAAGAACGCAGGGCAAATAATACATTCTTTATTATAAAACAATATGGCTAAAGTATGTTCACATATCACTGCCCTCCATGCCCCCCGTGTCCCACTGCACAATGTAAGTCCCTACCTATTAATGAACCTCATTTCTCATACTGCGTTCTAAGGAATAATCTGAAATGCCAACAAATACTCATCATAGTGTTATTAGGAAATACTATACACAATGCATATATCCATCAAGAAGAGTGAGTAAACATAGCAGAACAAGACTATGGAGCCATTAAGTATGTTGTCAAAGAATATCGAATGATATAGAATAAGGCTCATAGTTCAAAAAACTTTTGAAATCAGGGTCTAAAATGTTATATTCAGTGGGATTCCTCCTAGAAAAAAGAACATGTCAAAGTATTAATAGGAATTATCCTGAGTAACTACATTCTTATTTCTTCTTTATTTTTCCTTCTATTTTCTGGATTTTCAATATGCATAAATTACTTCCATATTAAGGAGGAAAAGCCTTTTAAAAAATAACACATGAAGAATAAAACTACATACACTGGCTCCCATGAAGTATTAATAAGCTAATTAATCTGGAAGTATATAGCAATGACTGCATTTCCAGTATTTAGAATTTCTTTTTGGCTCTTTTTCAAATCTATCTGTTCTTTTTTCATAATGTCCTAATCTCACTATGGATTCTATTATTTCATTTACATTTCAAACATTTATTTTAAAGCCCCTTTAGTTTATGGTTTCTAGTTTGTAGGATATGAATTTTCATACTTGTGTCTATAGAACGTCTTTTTCATGGTAGTAATTCTCCTTGTATGCCTTGTGATTTGTCTGTAAATTCATTCCCTGCAAGCATTGTTTTCTGTGAGAAGTCCTGTATGTGTGTAACTAAGGTGCCCTGTGAGTTCAAGAGCTATGGTGGCCAGAGCTTTATGGCTTTACCAGTGTTGACATTAATTTCTTGGCTCAGAGTTTCTAGAAGCACCAATGATGGGAATATGAACCCTGCATCCAGGGGCATGCAGTCAGGAATTCTGTCCTCTCCTGGGTGACAGGAGCTCTTCCTGAGCTCACCTTCCAGCGTAAGCAATTTAATCTTGACCTGTTGCAGGACAACTTTCCTGGTTCCTTTTCTTAATTTACTTCACATCTCCAGTTTGGATACCCCTGTGAAACAATGGCTTCCAGTCCTATTCATGGCTATGAATCTGACTTCCTTTTTGCACCCAGCCCAGAAGATGTTCCTTTCCAGCTTCTGAACCTAGCTGTCCATGTCTGCTTCTCTTAGACTGTCTTCCCTTCACCCAGCATCTCAGTGAGTCTGGGGCACAAGGATCCCTGCAGCATGGCCTCCCATGTTAACAGGAAGTCTGAAGGAATGTGGTAAGTGTAGGGGGTCAGGTGTGGCACACTGTGGGGTGACCTGACATCATGCCATTCTTACCACTGGAAAACACTGATGGAAACTAAATTTACAAAGTAATTAGAAGTCACTCTGGCGAGCAGAGAACTATAACTGAAGTTGGGCTATAGTCTCCAAGCCACAAAGACCTGGACTTGAACCTGGCTTCCTTCCACCAGCTCTGCAGTCTAGGGCCACTCCTCTGGCACAACACCCACCCACTGGGATACGGGGAGAACTGGCACTAAGGCACCATGTGTCGCAGAGGGAACACAGGCCCAAAGCCTGGTCTGCTGCTGGCCAACCAACCTTTGCTCTGCCCAGTCTCAAAAGTACGCGTTCATCCATTGGCTGGGCTTGCTTCTACCAGCTACTTTGGGCAGGCACAAGGTCAGAGCTGCATGAAACAAGTTAGAAGTGGGGACCAGTAGAGCACAGAAGTCCCAAGGAGAATGGCTAAGGGAGGGGGCTTCTCACACCCAGGAAAGTCCTCAACTGTGTGGCTAGCAGCAGTTGGAGCCACATGTCCCCATGGGAACATGGGAGAATCGGGCCAATCACACCTCTATCTGAGAGCAGGCTGTGGTGTCTCCTGCTTCTGCAGTGGCCTTTCTCTCATCTGACATGGAAGACACTTATGTCCTCTATGTCTGTGGATGCCTTTGCACCAATAACATCACTAGCCACAGAGCAACAGCCACAGAAACACCCTAACAGAGAGAGCTTGGTCAGTGGGAGTTATCACCACTATGCCCGGTTCTACCGCTAGAGAGGTAATGCGTCTAGTTCACTCAACTCCAAAGATAACGCCCAAAAGCAACTCGGGCACCTCTGGGTGAGACCAGAGACTCTGGAGCCACAACGTCTGCCTTCAAATCTCAGGGCCACGACTTATCATTTAGTGACTCTGAAATTACTCTCTGTCCTTGGTTTCCTTATCTACAAAATACGGATGGAACAGTACCTATCCCATTGGGTAGTAACGACAAATACACGTAACCGTGACGAAGTGCCCACAGCAGGTAGTATAGGAGGGCTTGCCAATATTACGACTGTTAGTCATTCTTTTTGCTCAAAGTGCTATTTAGCAGAAATTCCGAACTCCAAGCACACAACTCTAGAAGTATACCTAGGCCAGTGTTTTCCCGAATGAGCTCAGATGGCAGGCTGGTGCTAGGTCACGGGCCACACTGAAAGACCACCCCTTCAAGACCCATTTCATGAGTAATCTCGGTTTAGTGTCTACTGTGGACCAGGCACTGCAGCAGTTTAACAAAACGAACCAGGTCCCTGTCCTCACGAACCAGGTCCCTAGTGCGAGATGCAGATACTTCTACAAAGAGATCAAGCTATGCAGAAAATACAAGAGTACAATGGTATATAGAGCAGCAGGGTGCAATGAGGCAGTATTCTAAAAAGAACAGTCAGGAAGGTTCTCTTGGAAGATAACGTGAACAGCGCTCTCCACAGAGGAAGAGAGCACATGAGACAGCCCTCGTGGGAGAATAGCTCTGAGTGGCTGGACACAGTGGACAAAGTGGAGGGTGACAGGGGATGGGGCTGAGTCATGTGGGTCCTTAACGCAAAGCAGGAGCTTGGATTTTATTTTATTTACAGCAGAAGGCCCATGGCAGTTTTTTAAGAGGGAGAGTGATGAGCCTTTGTAAAAAGTCCACTGTGGTCCCGTGGGGATGGTGGGTTATCAAAGGTTAGGGTAGGAACAGGGAGGCCAGGTGGGGAACTGCTGCTGCATGCGATGGTAAAGGATGGTGGCAGGCCTGATGGCACTAGAGTTGGGGGGTGGTGCCCTACTCCGAAGCACATGGCCAGACTGAAGCAGGAGGACACTCAAGGTGGCCAAGCTGACCGAAGAGCTCAGCGCCCACCCTGTCCTCAGATCTAACACAGAACGCCTGCTCCTTAGATGGGGCCTTCCCCGCCTCCCATCATGGCCTATTCACAGCTCCCTGATGGGCTGTGAGCTTCCTGGTAGCAAGTAGTAGGTTCTACTGGGCTGCAAAGTATTTCCAGGGCACAGGGCTCCCTGAGCTTTTTGAAGTCATCTGAAAAGGGCAGATGGAAAGGGGAAGAATTCTGGTCTTCCAGACCAGAGGAAGGAGGAAGTCTATGGACAGTATCTAAAACCAAGGAAAACAAAGTGTAGCATAATGAACATGTTTTAAAGATGGTAGAAAAACAATCAAGTCAAAGAGCTGGAATGGTCACCTATGGAGAGAGGAGGGGTTCAGTGCTTACTTACTCCCATGACTGGCTTCTCCTCTGGCTCTCTGCTCTGGGAGGACTGGGGCCCAGATCCTGTCTGCCCGCTGCCCCGGCACAGAGCCTGGCACATAGGACACAGTCAGTAACTGCTGCACCAATGAATGTCCAGTCCACAATCACGCTTTTAAAACCCAAACCCAAGCCTCTGGAAACATACCAAAAGAATGACTGAATGAATACTTCTAAAGAAAGGCTTAGACACAAATCAAGACAGTGGAGCAGCTTTCAGAAGCCCACTCGAAGACACGGACACAGAGCTTGGCCCAGAAAGCCAGCGCATCTGTTTGTTAAAAGCAACTAAAACAGAAATTGTTTTAAGTTACAGCTGGTGTCTGGGCCACTTTATCAAGCACTTAAGATATAGAGCTGATTATTTTTCTGGCAACAACGAAAGAAGAAAGGCTGAAAGTACGGTGTCCTGTTACCAGCTGTTTCCGGAGCAGCTCTTACAAATCTATGTCTGTTGTCAGGGCCAGAGACAACTAAAGAGGCCTATACGTGACGCTTGTTGTGGTTAGTCTTTTTTTTTTCCCCCTGTCATTTTTCCCTCTTGCATTTCAGTTCCTTGAAGCACGCAAAGTACAGCCCCTGGGAGTTCTGTGCTGTCACTGCTATTTGCAAAAAAAAAAAAAAACAAAACAAAACAAAACAAAAAAACCTTAAAAGGAGACTTGGCTTAAAAGAAACATGTGTGCACTGTGGTCCTGACTCTTGGTCTTTGCCCCTTACTGGGATCTGGATTCCAACACCAGCTCTCATTGGCCTGCTGCCTGGCCTTGAGCAAGCCTCCCTCCCGAACTCTGAACCCCAGTTTCCTCATCTGTACAATGTGAGAGAGTTGGGAGCATGGAAATGATTTCCTAGTGCCAAGCACAGAACCTGAAATATGGAGGGTGCTCAATAAATGGGATAATAACTAATAATTTGATTCATCCTCATCACTCATACCCACCCCCCGCCACTACGTGGACATTTCCCCCGAAGCCTGCCTCTGAGACAGTGATCATGGCCAGAGTGGAAAGAAGCCTATGGCTAAGACTGCAGTTGTGTACATGGGAGGTGGGGGAGGGAAGCTGGCACAGTGCCACTGGCTCCCAGACTCCGAGGCACTCATTTAATCTGCACAAGTCCTGAGGGCAGGTGAGCAGGCCCAGAGGGTATTTAGGAAGAGGGGCTGAAGGAGCCAGACTGGAGGGCCAAGGCATATATCTAATTGTCTCACCAAGTAATCCTCTAAGCACCTTCTGCTGGGGGCGGGCGGGGCAGGGGGAGGCGAGGGAGGCAGGACCCTGTGTTGGGCTACGCCATGACCGCTTTCGATGGGCAGATGGCACACCGCCTCCACCCCACCCATGATCCACCTGTAACGATATCCACACAAGCACCCTCTGAGCACTCAGTCAGCCCCTGGGTGACATTTAGACAGGGGCTTTCCATCAGTGCCCCTGGAGGCTAGGTGTCCTTGTCACACCCCCTCACCACCACAGACCTGACTTCTGTTCCAGAATTAGGGATGGGCTTAACAGCATGTCCTCCAACCTCTTGTTTCTGCTGTGAGAATTCGAGGAGTACATATAAAAAGCCTTTACACCTGGCACCAAGCAAAAGCCATAAAAACGTTAGTCACTATCACTATTAACATCTCTGGAGGGGACTGATGGGGAATTTTTATTTTCTTCTTCCTGTGCTGTTTTCCAAGGTTGGGATAAAAAAATTTATTTCACAATACATATAAATACTTCATAATAGCACTCATTACCTACTAAAACAGTAGAGTAAAATGCTGGAGTTATGTATATGGTAAACTTCCATCCCGGGGGCCAGAGGTTTCCGTCTGCTCGCAGGCATCTGAACCAGTTTTCAGGACCACTGTCAAGCCCGCCTCTGCTGCCAAAGGAGTCCAAGCCACCTCTAGTCCCTCTGCCCTAAATCAGTCACAGTGAACGGGATGGCATGCAGTCCTGAGAGTGGCCTCCCAGAAATTGGCCAGTGACTTATGGTTTCTGCAAGCTCCGTACCCCTGCAGGACCCTGTGAGGGATTTCCTGGGAGATGGGGCTGGTAAGCTGAACACGGGTGAAGGCTGTGAGGCAGATCTCATGGACCGACAGCTGTCAGAGGCCCTGGGCAGGTCCAAGTGGGCCAGTCAAGGGGTGGAGGAGTGAATGTGTGGGCGGGTGTCCAGGCTGGGGCAGGCAGAGGGCCGAGCTACATTGCTGTGACCATCCGGTATAGATAGCCACCTACTCCAACTTGGGTTCGGCATGTCCAGACCAGGCACTGCTTTGCTTCTCCTGAACTCACCCTTTTCCCAGACCCACGCTGAGCTGGTTTCTGCTTCCTGCAACCAATCAAGCCCAAACTAAAATCCCAGGTCTACAGACCTATTAGCAGAGTTTGGTGACAGGCCAAGCTTTGATGTTCCTCCATTCCACAACTGGTCAGAGTCTCAGACTTGTTTATTTTTCCCATATAACTTTTGCAATGTTTCAACTAAACAGGACAGTTTTTATCAACATTTCCAGAGCAAAAAAAAAAAAAAAAAGCAGAATGCCTGATGTGCAATGGGGACTAGTAGATCTTTTAGGTTGTGTGATGCATGAGAAAAGCTCCTACTTTGAGAGATGCAGAAAGCCATACAGAAGCTGTGCATCTCCTTTTGTGGTGGAGACCCAGCACTCCTTCAACTGACTGGTCAGAGTCTCTCTTCCCTTGGGGTCACCCCTTTCCCCATCTCAGTCCCTACTGTTCAGTGGGCGGGAACTCCAGTCCCAGCTTCAGGTGTAAACAGGACCCAGATCCAACCACTCAGTTTCTCCCACGTCTTGTGCTGGGACACCCGGGAAAGAGATCTCTCTCTCTGCCAGGGGAGCTGACGTGGCAGCACAAAAGTCAACCTGGAGAGCCATGGCCATTCCACAATCTCATGGGAGCCAGTGGGCCTGAGAAATAAGCTGACATGAGAGAAGAACACCCAGGAAACAGAGGCAGGGTCCTGACCCCAACATTTGAGGTCCTGTGCTGTACCTAAAACTGGCCTTTATGACCCTCCTGGTTTTAAGAAGCAGTTTGGGTTGAATTTCTGTCTTTTACAACCCAAGATGATTTAGACAAATTCTTTGTATTAATCTCTGCTTTGACAACCCAATTCAACTTGACTATTGTGATTTTAATACCTTCAAAGCAATTTGCATGCCATCAAACCATGTATACGCATTGTCTCATCTGACCCACCAATGAGGCACAGCGCCCATTATGGCTACCCTGACTTCAGAAACCAGGACCAGTGAATTAGTTAACTTCTGCCATCACTGTCACAATCATCACCATTTTACCCAAAGTCCCACAGATACTAGGTAGTAGAATCTGGATCCAGACCCAAATTCTCTGACTCCAAAACCCATGTCCTTTCCCTCAAGGAAGGCCCCGCTGCCTCTGTGTACACAATCCCATCGCAGATGCACAAAAGGAGCATATGCCTCATCCCCAAACATCATTCACCTTGAAACTAGATATATGTCCATGAACCAACTAGGGATGTTAGAAACCCTAATATAATTGAGAATCCAAATGTGTGGTCCGAGTACTATTCACATGGCAAGAAGGTGAGGTGGAGAATAAGCTACATCTCAAGTCTGGGTGTTGGTACAGAATATCACCAACATTATTACAACCTCAGTAATGAAACGCTGCATCTTCTGATTCGGTTCTTCACTGGCCACCTCATCTCCCCCGTTCAACTAAGGTTTCCCCGTTCAACCCACATTCAACTAAAGTTTCCTCTGTTATGCGATTCTGCTGCCACCCTCCCTCCCCAGACTGTGAAAGCATTCCATCATAACTATGCCCTAAGAGTTAGACACAGCCATTAACTGTGGCCCACCAGCTTCTTTAAAAGCCCCTTAATTATAGCTTTCAGGTGACACAGAGCACGATAACTTCCAGTCTCCCTCCTGGGAATAAAAGAGACTTCAGGTAATTCTGTAATTCTACATAACATCATTAATATTCTAGTGTCAACTGATGGCTTCTGGGTCTGCATTAGGTCATTGTCTATTGAGTACGTATGTTAACTGATGGCTGCAAAAAGTTACTGAATGAATTCTGCCTCACTGATTGAGACAAAATTTTTAATTCAGCCATTTCATTTTATGAAACAGAGAAACCTGTTTTTTTTAATCTCCTATCATATTTTCTAACCAGCTTACATTATATTAGTGATATTTCACTGAATGATTTTTCTTAGGTCAAAATTTTTCTTATCAAATCATAATATAATATTCAAGATATGTTCTAGAAATGAAAAGTCAGCAAGGACTCCACAAGGACTTAAAGGAAAGTCTGGAGCACCATGGTTCTGAAATGGTTAGTTACTCCTGTGCCACCACCACAAATTCTGCTCTAGCCACCATGTATGTCCTGGTCTTGTTTTCTTCTTTAAGGATTCTGTGCTCAAGGAGCTTATATTCTAGTGAGAGAACAGTAAACAATACCACATAATTACAAAGGTCATTTCATGTGGGGACAAATGCCATGAAGAAAGAAACTGAAGTCTAATGTTGGTTTTTTTTTTTGTTTTTTGTTTTTTGTTTTTTGTTTTTGTGACAGTGACATGGGGATCAGCAACATTATTAGAAAGCAAGTTTGGGGGCCCCTCACTCAGAGGGTCACATTAGAGCTAAGACCAAAATGGCAAAATAGGCAGAGTAGTGTGAGCCAGCGAAACAGCAAGTGTGAAGTCCCTGAGATGCGAGCAACCCTGGCCTGTGTGGCTGAAGGAGAGAGAAGACAACCATCCAGGAGCCATCTGTCCCCTCAAGGGGCTCAGCCTGACGCAGAGTACAATGCCAAACAACAGGAGGGTTTCCTCCTGGGGGACATCTTTATTGCTACTTTTAGTTGTTTAATTTCCCAACTTTGTATTCTGAGAAATTTCAAACCTATACAAAGTCTGAATAAGACTTAGTCTGAATAAGACTAAGTCTGAATAAGAAACACTGTGTATCCCTCACCAAGTTGCCACCAACAGTTAAGTTTGCTACATTTGCTTTCTCTCTCTCCACATACATATGTGCACATCTGTGACACAAATAAATACAGTAGACAAGTAATTATGTAATAGATAATAATATATAATATTATAAATATAATTTATATAACATAAATGTTTCCCTAAACATTTTTTTAGTAGGTTATAGACTGTGATACTAAATCCTTAACATCTATCTTCCAAGAATTGGGAATCAAGAAATTTACCCTTGGTGACATAGTATTACCTAACTTACCACCAATATTCAAACTTAACCAAACTGTCCCCATAGTGTCTATCACAAATGTTCTTTATTTTTTCCAGGTCTGGCTTCTTTAGTTTCCTTTAGTCTAGAATGGTCATCTGCCCTTTCTGGCGGGGGGCAGCGGTGGGGAGAAAGTTCCTTTCACAAATCTGACATTCTTGAAGAAGAATCCTGCCTGGTTTATTAATATTTTTCTTTAAATTGACACACTTTTTTTTTTTTTACACTGAAAAAATAAAGCTAAAGAAAACCAAACCTTCCATGAAAATTACAGGTATTTGGGGTTTTTTCCTAATATACATTAAAATAAGAATGTAAAAAAAAAAAAAAAATAAGAATGTAACTTTTGAGACTGAAAGTGTCTGGGGCACCTGGGTAGCTCAGTGGGTTAAAGCCTCTGCCTTGGGCGCCTGGGTGGCTCAGTGGGTTAAGCCGCTGCCTTCGGCTCAGGTCATGATCTCAGGTTCCTGGGATCGAGTCCCGCATCGGGCTCTCTGCTCGGCAGGGGGCCTGCTTCCCTCTCTCTCTATCTGACTGCCTCTGTCTACTTGTGTTCTCCGTCTGTCAAATAAATAAATAAAATCTTAAAAAAAAAAAAAAAAATAAAGCCTCTGCCTTCAGCTTGGGTCATGATCCCAGGCTTCTGGGATGTAGCACCACATCGGGCTCTCTGCTCAGCAGGGAGCCTGCTTCCCCCTCCACTCTCTGCCTGCCTCTCTGCCTACCTGTGATCTCTGTCAAATAAATAAGTAAAATCTTTAAAAAAAAAAAAAAAAAAAGACTGAAAGTGTCTGTCTGATGGTCCTCAGAATTTAAGATTTATTCTGTGCGTCGCCTATGAGAAGCCACTTCAGTCCAGCCTGGTCCTCACCCAGGCTTGGTCTGACTACCCCCCCACGCCCCAGCTTAGCAACCCAAGGGCCCCCGCCACTGCATGGAGGCGCTCTACCCACAGTTCCAGAGCTCCTCCTTCCTCAGGAAGAATCAAGACCTCCCTGTCAGTGACCTCTGCCAAGTCCCAGATGGCACAGGGCTAGGGGTCTACTCTGAGGTAAGTGCCACACTCCCACTGTACAGATAAGAAAACTGATGTTTCCAGAGATGATGATGCCTGCCCAAATCCTCTAAATCGGCTAGACTGCAAAAGCACTTTCTACTATACCACCTCATGCCACGACATGCCAAGCCCTCTCCCCTCGTCCTGCTGCCAGCCTCCCAGACCCTTCACTGGAGGAATCCCCAACTCCATGTGGCAGGTGAAGAGGTGTGCCCAAGCCACACAACCAATGAGTTAACAGAGCTATCCCAACTGGTGTGTTTGACTCCTGCTCCTCGGTCTCCAGTCACTCTGCCTACCCAAGGCCTTCCCTCAAGGCAATCCGGGTGCAGAAGGTGTGGTGTGATGGCCAGACCTCTCCAGGGGTCAGTGAAGGTTGCCAGAGTTCCTCCTAAAACACCAGCTCAAGGACAGATGCCGGTGCTCTTGGTGTGTGCTGGCTGCAAGCTGCTCCCTCGCATGTGGATGCCGTGCTCACAAGACAGCAGCCCAGGAGGGAGCTCGTGGACATGGCAGCACCAGTCCATCCCTGCTCGGGGAAGCTGGGAGCCAGCTGGAACTCCCAACACTCCCTCCACTCACTCCTGTCTCATTCATCGTATTGGCTTTGGCTCAACGTCCAAAGTCCACAGAGACGACCTGGCTCTTGATTCCACTGTCTCAACTAGGATAGAAAGTATACCTCCAAACATGCTTCTATTTTCCTTACAAGCCTTTCTACAAACACCAAACAGGAGAAGGCCAAAGCAAAATTCCTAGGTCTTTAAACCAACTGTTCCCTAAGCTGACACAGTTTTTAACCACT
The DNA here is from genome assembly GCF_022355385.1 of Mustela nigripes. Lineage (NCBI taxonomy): Eukaryota > Metazoa > Chordata > Mammalia > Carnivora > Mustelidae > Mustela > Mustela nigripes. The sequence goes on from NC_081558.1 coordinate 57,859,992, forward strand.
GTTCTAGGGATGGGATTCTCAATGAGTTTCGAATCCTTCTCTGGGGCAGCCTCATGTCATTACCTTATGCACTCAGTATCAGCAAGAGGCAGAGCTCCAGGTGCAGCGAGAGCTCTACGGGGCCTCTCCTGGAAAGCAGAGGACCCGAAGGCCCACAAAGCTCTTGGCAGGCACGGGAGCCAGTCTCTGACCAGCACGGGGAGAAGCAGACAGAGCAACAGAGAAAGCTGACTCAGCTACTAAGTGACAGTGGCAGGAATACCTATGAAGAAGTCAGGACCAGCCCCTGTTCAGATGTAAGCTGGGCCAATCCCCTGACCTCCTGACCCTTCCACAACCTCAAAAGAAAACTGGAAGTGTCTTCTAAAGTCCCATTCCACACCAACATCCTCCTAGTGAGAAGCAGTATACGTAACTTTATTTTTGGCCAGCCTGGATTTTTATATGTTACATTATGAAGGGAGAGAGCATTATCTCTGGACCAAGGCTTTCATACTACTACCCACCTCCCCACATCCCTACAGAGGTGAGAAGTTGTCTATCATGAGCAGATTCACAGATGACAGATAACTAAGAACAGTAATACCTATACTGGATGTATATAACACAGCTACACATAGGACTAAACAGGCTCTCTGCATATATTATCTCGAAACGTACCAATCACTTTGCAAAGTGGGCATTAGGAATTTTTTGCGAATGAAACACAGACACTTAATGCAGTGCTATTGCCCAGGCTCACACAGCCAGTAAGTGACAGAGGCCATCTGACTGCAAATCACACCTTCCCCACTATACCTGTCTTAGGCCACTGGGCAGTTGGTGAAGCCAATAAGCAGACTGGCAAGGCCCTTTCGTTTTTGCTAATGTAAGAGCAGGAGCAAACAGAAATGGACAAGGAAGAACATCAGTGAGGCCTGGTGGAACCGAGCCTCTGAACCCCCAGCAGCACAATGAGCAACTCACCAGAGGACAAAGGTCAGCAACCTGTGCCTTCTACACTAAACTGTGCACTTACCACAATAATGCCCAGCATCTGCACACATGTGGACTCGATGCTTCTTTCACTCCAGAGAAAACATGTAACAATCTGTTGGTTTTGAAGCTAGCTTTTTCTAAAAACTCAGAAAAGTGATTGTGAAGCCGGAAGGAACCGTAAGTCATCATTCCTGATTTCTGGGCATCTGCTCTGTGCCACGTGCTGTCCCAGGCACCCTTCCCTACAGTAACCCCGCCAGCAATCCTTAAGGTTGGGTTTTGTAATTTCACTGTCCAAAGGGAAAACTAAAGCCCCAAGAGATGTTGGGGTGGAGCCAGGAATCACACCCAGATTTATCTTAAAATCTAAAATCTGTTGTTCTTTCCACCACAAGAGATTTCAAAAAAGGTGGACATCTCAGAACATCTCCATGGAGACTTCCCCCAGAAGCCCTGAAGTCAATATGCTTCCTGCCTCTCCACTAAGTCCCAGCCCCAATTCAGGCCACTATGCCCTACCTAGGAAACCAAGCCATGTCTGGGACCCCCTTTCTCCATCGTTCATCCCCAAGTCCTGCCCATTTTTTCTGCAGTCCTTCCTCCCCTGCTACAGACGTAGTCCCAAAGCCCAGACCTCTGCATCGCTCTTGGACTTCTTTTTTTTTCTTAAGCTATAGCCTTCCTGCTTCCAGCACTACCCGTGCCAACCACCACCCACAGAACTGCACAAACCGTCTTTCTAAAGCATGAAAAGGTACTCATTTATAGAACTGTTCGGCAGTCCCCCACTGCCTAGAGCAGTATATCCCCAAGTGGGAGATGCTTTGAGTGACAGAATGATCTGGTAATATATTGTAAGAAAATTATGAATTTTTTGGTCTTCTTTCAAACTTTCTGATGGAACAGTGAGCAAGTCCAAATGGGGGCAAGATCTATGTGACACCTTTCTAAAATGTTCTAACCTCCCGTTTCACAAAAGCAAATCATGGCTCAAGTTCACAGCCTGTGTCAGGCTAGAGTTTGACAACTCGTGTGTGTGTGTGTATGCACATGTGCCCACATGTATGTTTACTCTATTTGCGGGAAGGGACACAGGTTTCCAGTTGTCTTGGTGATATTAAATTTCCATATGATTATTTAAAATCTAAAAACTGAATTGATTCAAAGAAAAATATTAAATCAGAATGTACATGGCATTGAGATAAGAGACCATGAAGATGGTTCTAAAAGACTATAGTTTAAAAAATAATAAAATAAAAGGACTAGAGTTTGAGAAAGACTGACCCAGCATCCAAAGCAACTATCTAGAAGCTGATCTTTTCTCTCCAAGCCCCCTGAATCGCCTTCCCTCCCACATGTTCTCTACTCACACACCTAAATTCACATTTTCCTGAGTTGATCATGGTCTTTCAAACCTACATGACTCTGCATGTGCTGTCTACCCTGCCTAAACCAGGCCTCCAAGGTGAGTTTGAGAAACACCAAATACCAGATCCTGCTCTTCAGGATTCATAACACACTACAGTGTCAAAAATCAAAGGCTCTGAGAAGTCCTGTGAGGTCACTGAGGCTTGTTTAACCAGCACTTCTCAGACCAATTATCTTCTTTTTCTATAACACATAGCATCCCATGTCATGAATGTTCTACAAAGTGTGCTCTGGGAAACACTGGCCCAGAATGTTCTCCTCTTCCCCATCTACTCAAATTCTACTCCTGCCTCATCCTTCAAAAATGTACTCAAATGTCATTTCTTTAAGAACTCTTCCCATCCTCCCTACATGAAATAAGTTGTTCCTCTCATGCTACTAAAAGACTTAGTGAAGTCACATCACATTTGTATTTAACTCACAGGAATGTAACTATAAGAATTCAATGAGGAAAGAAAGGGAGAGAGAAAGCACTGGGACTTGTGTCCTTCCCCCTTCAATAAGGTGATGTGCCAAGTGATCCCTGAGTTGTCTCCGGTCTCACAGGCCTTTCACAGGGTGGCCATCTTACTGGGTGAGCTGAGACTCTAGTGTTTAAAAGGTAGATATTTCTCGCATGGCTCCCAGCCATTAGCCAACCACTTCATCTATGCTCAACCACAGCCAGAGCAATCCACTCCAACGCTGGAGGAAAACTGGGCCACACAGAGCTGAGAAACAAGATTCACCTTCAACATGGCCCCTTCCAAAAGGATTTTCAAGGGCAATCCAGACAACACACCGCCTTGGGCACAGGCACTAGACCTTACATATCTCAAGGTAAAGGTGACACTCCCCCACAGCACTCAGTAAACAGCTTATCTGGCTGCAAGTCCCTCTCCCTCCAGACTGGGAACCCCTTGAAAGTGGGACCATCTTAGTCATCCTTTCTGCTCCTGAGTTAGCGGCATCCAAAACACATGAGAACATGGACAGATGAAGAAAAGGAAGCAGGGGTAAGGACAGAGTGAAACAGTGAGGCTCAGTGAGGTCAAGGAACTTTGGTTTCTATTAGAGTGAAATATGCAAGCACAGACACCTGGGTGCTAATAGGAAAAAAGGCCACCTGACCAACCATCCAGTGGTTGAGTCTCCAAAGGGGAGATGAGCTTTTTCTGGAAGACCTGCGTGACAGAGAAAGGGGTGAGGCAGTCCCAGGTGTCACAGCTGCCTTGTTGAAATGACTTTCTCCTACTTAGCCCAAACCCAGCCGCCTGGAGTCTTCCCAGTGCTGCCAATTCAGGCTCTTGAGACAAGAAATTTATTGTTTACCAAAAAGGAAAAAGAGATGAACAGGCAGGCTGACTTCCCAGATGATCTGTGGCTGCCATCAGCCTGGCACCCTTGTCACAACTGAGATACAAGGTGCCAGAAATAGCAGGCCTGAAGTCCGACCATAAGTTCATTCAGCAGCCAGAAGAGTATCGAAACTGTCTGCAGCACCTGTCGAAAACACTCGGGGAACGGTTTAATGATCATTAATAGGGACCTCCTCCTCTAGACCTTTACTGAGCGATCCATCCACTATCAGGTCTAACTGGGGAATGCTGAACACAAATTGTTAACAACAAAGAAAAAAGGCTGTGTCAGCCAGCACCCTGCATTCTATCTTTAAACATCAATAGACACGCTGAGTCAAAGGCCCAATTTACTTTATCCTTACTTTGCTTAAATCCATGTGTGTATGTTTGCGTAAAGAATGTGTCTGCAGGAGAGAGGTAGGTGGTTTTGGAAAGGATTCTGTGAGATTATGATTTTACAGATCCAAAAGTCCTAGACCCCTTAACTTGGCAACCCAAGAGTCCCAGGCTCCCTGGAAACTTGAGTTCATTTGACACTACAATCAAACAAGGTTGGCTCCTCTCCACAGTTCCCAGTTAAAATAAATTTCATGGGGGGCAACAGAAAAAGGTGACACACTCCAGAAAGACTTGCTTCCACAGAACCTTCCCTAAGCCCCCACTCATTTTCAAGGGAAGTTGAGGTCAAATGACAACTGATTCGTAAATTGAAAGGAAGGGAGGGAGAGAGGAGAAGGAAAACCAAGGGAGGGAGGGCCCACCATTTTTAAACATGGTTGTATAAGGCTCTTACTCAAGTTGAGTTTTAAAATTAAGCAAAAAGTCCTGAATTACAGTAATAAATGCACTCTTTTCTTGTTCAGATGTTCAAAGATTCAATTTTCTTAAACTCAAGCTGTGGAGGGGCCCATTCAAATGTGGGGCAGTGTTAAGTGCAGAGAGCCAAGCCTGAGTCTAGTGCGGGCTTCTGCCCACCACCACTCTTCCTCGAAGATGAGCTGCCCCCCTGCAGGTGGGCTTCTGAGTGGGTGGGGAAAAGCCTTCTCTAGATCCTATTCCATTCTGTCTCCTGACCAGCCCTGAGATAAGCAGAGGGAAGAAGATGGTATTCCAACTCCAGTGCTGCACTTTCTGCGCCTGTTTGCTCATCGGCTACACAAAGCCAAAACTACCTACCTTGCTCGTCATCGTGAGGATCAGAAAGAACACCAGCCGAGCAAACACCTTTATCTACGTCTGCCCCTCATCTCCAAAGGTCTTCTCACTAGAGAAACTATAGGTAGCAATCCTGTTTTACACAGCTGTTTATGTCAAACCCTCATCACGTCCTTTTTCAGGGAGGTTCAGTTTTCCACATAGACTGGTGTTCTATGTGTACGTGGACAGAAGTGACTGGTATGCTCCAAGCCAAGTTAATTCCCACAGCAGAGACGGGCATATCCCATCACCCCCTCCTCTAATGCTTGGATTCAAAATGTGCCTGATAAAAACAAGCATAATTTTTCAAGGTTAATGGCTGGTCAAATACCTCCAAGCAAGCCAATGACACTGAGGAACTCCTGCCTCCTCCTGGAGACCTAGGAGAATTGTAACACAGGCTTTAGAAACACTACTAGGAAGCCAAAAAGAAAGGAAGATTCTGCCTATGATGAACCTAATTTCTGCAGGCAATCCCTCTGAGAAAGGTGCCCCAGAATGTCTCATACAACCCAGCTCCTTTATCCAGTTCCATATTCCTTAAAGAAACATTAGAGATGCAAAACTAAATAATAGGATGATTTAAGCTTCGCATTTATCCCCCTACATCTTTAGCAGGGATTCCGAAAACCAGCATTACGTTGCACTGTAAAATACTCAGAGTCATTATGTCTACTTGAAAAAGGAGGACAAAGACAAAGACATGGTCCAAATGCGCTGGTACACTTGGGGACACCCCACTCCACTCCCAAAATGCTGTGCTATCAGTAATTTTTTTACAAGAAGAATCATTTTTAAGAGGCATATAATTGTACTGCACTCCCAAATTCCTCAGCAGGCAGGGGCCTCCGGAAGTTATCAAGCTCATCCCCCTAGTCCAGGAAAACCCTCCCTTGCAGACAGTTATCCCAGTCAAGCAAATTAAACCAGATCTGTGGGATGAGGACACAGAATAAATTAGGTCGAAGAATAAGCCTCTGGAAAAGCAAGAGTTTCATAAAAATGGAAGCGTATGCTCAGCCTTCTTTGGCATTAGTAAATGTGGGAGAGGGTAAAGGCAACTTAATGGTCTAATAAAATGTTTACAGGACAAAGCTCCTTACAGACGAATATTGTCCAAAATCAGCAGACCACCTGCTAGGGTTTGGGAACTCTTTTATTAGGCAGATTTCACTAGGCTGGCATTAAATGTGCTGCTGGAAGGCACCCCTCCATCATCCCAGATCTGCAGGGGTTTAGCCCCAGCTCCTCCCTGCCCTGGGCTCTCCCCTCTGCTGACAGGCTGTTCAGCAGCACTAGAAAGTCTCCACCAGGGCTGGGGTCTTGTTACATACATCTGAGTCCCTGAGCTCTGCTTAGGCCCTAACTGGCCCAGAGGAGGGAGGGGCGTAAGAAATGTGGGGAGAACAGATGAACACACAAACCCATGAATGCATTAGTAAGTGACTAAACAGAGGGATAAACGAAGGGAGAAAGGGGCCGCATCCCTCATTTTAATGAATTTTAAGTTATTCTTGCAACCAACTCTTCTTGGGTACCTACTATGTGTAAAATCATACGGAATTAGCAAACAACAAATCAACCTGCTGGACAACCTACAGCTTCAAATTGAAAAGGTCTTCCAGGGAAAGGCTATCATGGAACAGACAATAGTACCTTCTGGGGAAGTGGGACCACTGTGTGTGCTCTTTTCCTTTCGTGATCATCTAGATTAAATCTGCCTTTTATAATTAAGTTTTTATCTGTTACCTGGTCAGGCAAAGCTCACCAGGTGGATTTCTCCCGAGCTTGGGAAAGTCTTCATCACAAGCGGACTGCTTGGCATACTTAAAATGCACTTGGAGGACAGGGGTACCTCCGGATGGGGCCAGCCACTCATCTCCCACCACGAGGGGCTGGAGGGGCTATGCAACCCTGTTTCTGACACACACGTGGCTGCACAGATGCTCCCAGGGGAGGAGGCGGCAAAGAGCAGTTTATTCTTTAACAACAGATGATTCAGCAAAGCAACTCCAGGGAGGCCACCTAAGCGCGTGGCACTGTTTGGTACTGGGAGGAATAGAAAAAATTCTGAATAGAGTCCTGCCCTGCCTCACACAAGGAGAAGGAGGGGAACACCTAGCTTGGGGCAATTCTTGGTTGGGCTGACCAAACTAAAGCAGGCAAGGAGATCCTGCTGAAGATTAAGAAGTAAATGTCACAATTATACTTACAGAAATAGTAGTATACATAACAATAATAATAGCTAATGTTCAGGGAGAGAGTGGACTATGCACCAGGCTTTAAGCACTTTATATACATGCTAATTCATTAATCCTCACAATGAGAAAATATACATTTTTCTCCCTATTTTACAGATGGTAAAACTAAAGCACAAATTTTTACATCACTGGGCCAAGATCACAGAACAAAGCAAGTGATGGTGCAAACCCAGGCAGTATGGTGCAGGGTAGAGCCAGTCCTCCTAATAGTCCTATCCCACTATCCTGTGGAATCTTCCACATTCTTTCTTTATCAAAGTTAACCATACTCAACAAAGGATTTGTTCCTTGAGAATATATCACCCGATTCTGCAATATGGAAGTCGTCGAGAAAATAGGTCTCACCTGACAGATCTGGCTTTATGGCCTGCTTAAAGAACCATATCCCACAAGTAAATAATTCTGGGGTCTCATTTACATTTGGCAACCACATTTCATGCTAAGAATTCCTGCGATTATTGACTTATTCTAAAATCTAGGTTTTCTCCTATCTTATGGAGCACCAAGCTTGGCATTCAATAGGCCAAGTGTAACAGCAGCTCTATTATTAAATCACTAAGATAGATGGTATCAACTAATGGATTATCTTGGGAACTTTGTTACAACTTTATCCTTAAAGCTCAAAGATTCACTCCAAAATTCAGATGTTCTGATATTCCACAATATGAAAGGGTAGATGTTACCTGGGAAAAGTCCAACAGCTTTGAAGTCTGGCAGACCTGGGCTCTAGACCCATTTTGGTCACTATGTCACCTCTGATGGGTAATCTAATCCCCAGGGGCCTATATTTCCTCAGCTGTAGCTGACTCATGAGCCACTGAGAGGATTACATGTTAATAGTGCACAGCATCTGGTCAGTGCCTAGAACACAAGAAGCGGTGGTAATAATGCTGGCTGATCTTCATTTCCTGGACTGGTGTCCATCCCCTTCCTATAGTATCCTTCAGCACTCAACCTTCCTCTGCCCAACTGGAAACAATGTCATCACTTTAAAGAAATAGCCTACCATAATCCAATACCATGAATTAGGGCATACCTAAAGACAAATGTGGATGACATGGTCTTCCCCATAAGGTAAGCTTTACTAAATGGCTAAAAACAAAATCAGATCATACTTCACCAACAAATTCTACTTGAATGTCAGAGATGGAACAAACAAAGGCCCTGCCATTCCTGCTGTTTTCCTATCTCAAACTTCCACTACTTGGGCATAACCGTGCATTCTGACCAGCTACAAATCTGTAATCCACCAACTGGCTAATCCATGGGCAAAATAATCCACTTCTGAAAAATAAAAGTCTAGATCAACCCATTAAAACCATGCTACAAAGCAATACTTAAAGAGAAATTTACAGCTTTTTATGTTTAATATAAAAAAAATCAGTCACTGTAATTCACTATATTAATAGAAGGAAAATTATGATCATTTCAAAACACACAGAAAGAACCATTGACAAAATTCAACAACTATACAAGATAAATGTTCGGCAAACTAGGAATAGAAAGGAACTTCCTCAACACAATAAAGAACATCTACGACAAATTCATGGTTGACACCATATTTCACAGAGAAATATGGAGTACTTTCTCCTCCATGATCCCAACAAGGCCAAGAAGTCCACTGTCATCACTTCTATTCAACATTTTACTGGAAGTTCTAGACCATGAAATAAGGCAAGAAAAAGAATTAAAAAACACAAAGATTAGAAAGGAAGATGCAAAACTATCTTTATCCACAGGTAACATGGTTGGTTATTTATGTTGAAAATCTAAAAAGTCTACAAAACAACTAGTAGGACTAAAAGCATTTGGCAAGGTTTCAAGAAACAAAATCAATACACATAAACTAATTATGATAACATGTTAGCAACAAATGAAAATAATTTACATGAGCATCAAAAAATGTAAGATACTTCGAAATAAATTCAACAAAATATGTATATGATCTCTGTACTAACAACTCCAAAACATTGCTTAAAAATAAACCTAGGTGCACCTGGGTGGCTCAGTCATTAAGCATCTGCTTTCTGCTCAGGTCATGATCCCAGAGTCCTGGGACTGAACCCCAAATCAGGCTCCCTGCTTAGCAGGGAGTCTGCCTCTCACTCTCCCACTCCCCCTGCTTCTGTTCCCTCTCTCACTGTGTCTCTCTCTGTTAAAAAAATAAATCAAATCTTTAAAAAAGAAAGAAAGAAAGAAAGAAGAAAACCTAAATAAATTTCATAGACTGGAAAATTCAATATTGCTATGAATCAATTCCTCCCAGCCTGAGCTATCAAGTCAATGTAATTCTAATAATAAACCCAGGATGGGTGTGTGGGTATGTGTAGAAACTGAAAACCTACTTCTAGTATTTATATAAAAATGCAAAGGACCTAGAACATTTAAAACAATCTTTAAAAAGAACAAAACTGGAGGGCTTCCACTTCTAGGCTTCAAAACTAACTTTATAAGGCTGCTTATAGTAAAGACAGTGTGGTATTGGTACAAGGACAGACAAACAGATCAATGAAACAGAACAGAGTCCAGAAATGGACCCACACTTAAAATGTTGCTTTTCAACAAAAGCAACAAAACTGTCCAATAAGAAAACTAATCAATGAAAAAAGGAAAGACTTTCATAACTGGAACAACTGGAGAGCTGTATGAAAAAAATCTACTTTGACTCCCTCCCCATATCATATACAAAAATTATTTCAAGGTGGATGTAGACCTAAATGTAAAAGCTAAAGCCATAAACCTTTCAGAAAGAAAAAGAGTAGAATGCCTTCACAGCCATAGCAAAGATTTCTTAAACAGGACACAGAAACTGATAGACATAAAAGAAAAAGAAATGATTAGAATGAATCAAAATTTATAACTTTTGCTTACTAAAAGACATCAAGAAGACAAATAGGCAAGCCACAGATCATTACAAAATATTTACAAAATATATATCTGACAAAGGACTGGTAAATAGGTTAAATAAAGAACTCCTATAACGGAAGAATTTTTTATTAAGATTTTATTTCTTTAAAAGAGAGAGGGCATGGTAGGGGCAGAGGGAGAGGGAAAAGCAGACTCCCCACTAAGCAGGGAGCCCAACACAGGGATCCCAGGATCCTGGGTTCATGAACTGAGCTGAAGGCAGAAACATTTAACCAACTAAGCCACCTAGAAAACCCTTACTCAATAATTTAAAAAAAAAAAACAAAAAAACAAACAAACAAAAAAAACACCTTTTAACCCAATTTAAAATGGGCAAAAGATTTAAAAGATGCTTCATAAAAGAACATACACAGATAGCCAATAAACATATTGAAAAGTACTCAATATTACTAGTCATCAGGGAAATACAAATTTAAAACACAGGGAGGTACCACCGCATACCTTCCAGAATTTTAAACTCTAAAGACCAGAACACAAAATTGTCGAGGATGTAGTATGCAGTAACTCTCATACCACTGGAAGGAGTGTACAATGGCACAACCACTTAGGGAAAAACTCTGGCAGTTTCTTATGAAATGAAACATATACCCACCTTCTGACCCAGTAATTCCACTCCCAGGGATTTACCCAACAGAACTAAAAACATGTATCTACAAAAAGAGATGAACAAGCACATTCACAGCAGCACAAAACTGCAAACAACCCAGGTATCTACCATTAGGAGAAAGGAGAAACAAATGGTAAGATATTCATCAAATGGATCAGCATTACAAAGGAACAAACTATGGATACCCGATACCCATAACAACATGCATGAATCTCATTGTGAGAAAAAGAGTACATACCCTATGATCCCACTAACCAACTCCTAGAACAGGAAAAACTACTCTACAGTGGCAAAAATCACAAGAGTGATTGTCTTGGGGAGTGGGGAAGGGGCATAGAGAACTTTTTACAGCAGTGGTTCCCAAGCCTGGCGAGCTTCGAAAAGTTCCACTGCACATGGCCAAAGCCCAGTGATCACACCAATTTTTTCCCCTCTTGTTTGTCACCACAGAATTGAAGTTTGCCACACAGCAGACACACAATAAATATAGGATGAATACACGAAAGGTCACTCACCTTGCACGCTGGGCTTTTCAAATTCAAGTTTGCAAACCCAGGTGTGTGTGACGGTGTGTCAGGGCACACAGAGAATCTGAGATTTTAGACAAAGCCTTCCTTTTCCCTGAAGGCAACTCACTTAAAATATTATTTTTATAAAACAAATATAAAGAGTTCGACCTTTGAGGAGCTATGGGGGTGGTTGGCAATATCTGTTAAACTGTAATTACCCCAGGGGCACCTGGGTGGCTCAGTGGGTTAAAGCTTCTGCCTTCGGCTCAGGTCATGATCCCAGGGTCCTGGGATTGAGCCCCCCCCCCCCCCCCGCATCGGTTCTCTGCTCAGCAGGGAGCCTGCTTCCCACCTCTCTCTCTGCCTGCCCCTCTGCCTACTTGTGATCTTTGTCTGTCAAAGAAATAAATAAAATCTTTTAAAAATAATTTTTTAAATGTAATTACCCCCAGCAATTTCCACTTCTAAGACAGAAACCCTCAGAAATATTCCCACCAGGCTGCAAAACGGTATGTTCACTAGCAAAAGGTAAGAGACACCCTAAGTGGTCGCCCCTAAAAAGGAGTGGCTGAATGATACACGCACCCAAGGGAATATTCTATAGCCACTAAAACAGACTGAATCTGAACTATCTGAACGCCTGTGGAAAGATCTCTACGATATCGTTAGGCAGTGAAAAAGCAAAGTGCAAGAGAGCAGGTGTAGTACAGATAGCCCCACTGTAAAATCTAAAAATATGCTTAAAAATGACAATATTAACACATTAATATGAGTGTAAATACAGGTCTGTATGAAAAAAGCCAATATGCACCAACCCATCTGTTGGGTTGGAGAGGCTTTCTGTCTGAAAGCATTTATGAAATGCTAGAATGTTACAGAACTTTGTAGTCAGGAAAAAAAAGTTTACAAACAGGGTGTGTTCCCATGTAAAAATGCATATGTAAAAAGAAAAAAACAAGCTTAAGAGAAGTTCTCCTTCCTCTGAGCTTCCCTTAAGGCCTGCACCTCCATGCCCAGGTTCTAAGCACACCCACTGGCTTTGGTGGGGCCCTTGGGAGAAAGGGGCAAAGGCAGGCTGAGAAAGAGGAGTACTGCATTTGCGAGAAAGAGCCTTCTTTAGGAAGGAGTGTTCCCAGCACAGCCTTGCCCCAGGTCGTTTCAGGCTCCAGTGTCTTTCCACAAGAGACCTGGCATCCAGTGTACTCCGCCAGCCAGGTCCTCCGCCCCTCCGCTGGTTTTTCACATCTAACTTTCTGGCCAGCCCTGTGCTAGAAGACACTCTGGACCCAAATGCTGCCAGAGAGTGTCCTTTCTTGAAGACCTTTTTGTGTTCTGTACTTTCTGATTATGTTTTAGGGGACTTGAGATTACCACTGAAGATCCTTCCTTGGGATTTGTGCTTTTTGAAATATACATATATATAATTCACCCATAAGAACTACTTTCCAGGAGGAAATGCTAAGAGGCCACAGGAAGACATAAAGTTTCTTAAGACTAAGCAACTCCAAGACAACTGGTGTCTACTGAACTTGGAAATGGGGAAAGAAGGGAGTTGCAGCACTCACTCCAGAGCGATATAAAAAAAGATCATTTTTGCGAAGTCCAAATGACTGCTGGAGGCAAGGGGAACCAGCCTCTCAGTTTCTCCTTCCCTCTGGTCCACAGTCCTCCCCCTCCTGCCTACTCTGAAATAACATCGCTCAGGGCTACAACCATCTGTAGCTGCCAGGGCAAGGCACAATACATTCAGAAACTCCTGGACCCACATATCCCCGAGCTCGGAACTGCACAAACAAAAGGTTAGGGGAAGGGGGATGGGGGAGAGGGAATAAAGGCTTAAAGATTAAAGTCACAGGCAGAGACAGACGGCTCCGTTTTTTAATAACTGAAAACACGAGTTGGGTCTGAATGTGCTCATTGTTTAGCAGAGGGGGCAGCCGAGGCAGGCAGGACTGGCTGGCGACAGGACTGCCTTCCCATCAGAAATAAGATTTACCAAAAGGGCGGGGAGGGGCTCGAAAAGAAAGACACAGCTCCTGCAAACTTCAAGGAGCCGGGGACATGGGTCCTCTCTCTATGGCGGCTCTTGGGAGCATTCTGTGGTCAAGACTTCCAAGAAGCTACCTGGCCATCTGGATCAGAGGTGTCAAAATGTGTACGCCCTCTAGCCTGAAATACCACTGCCAGGATTCTAGCCCCAGGAAATAGCTCAGCTGGGGACAGACTGATGCACAGAGATATTCTGTGCAATGTTATTTACGACGGCAAGTAATCAGACCAAGCTAAATGTCTGACACTAGAGGGAATGGTTAAGTGTTTATTTATTTATATCTGCCTTACTGCAAAAGGATGTAAAAGCAGCTTCCATAAACACCCAATGCAAAGGGAGAAAATGCAAGAGAAGGCATCATAGCTACAGAAAAGAAGAGTTTGTTTTAAAAAATGAGCCCAGAGCTGGGCTGCTTGTTATGAACATGCTGCAAGGATCTTAACTCTTCCCGGGGGCTGTAAGATAGCACCCCTGCTACCACCAATAATGAACAGCAGCTACCATTAGCTGGAACCTGTCGGGTGTGCAAGGCTCTTCACTCCACTCTCACTGAGGCCACTCGGCAACCCCACTGAGGGACTCATTCTGCCCCATTTCACAGATAAGGAAACCTAGGCTCCAGAGGTCAACCAGAGCCAGGAAACAACAGACACAGGTTTTGAAGGCAGGTTTTTTCTGAGTCAAAGCTTATATGCCTGTGGCAACACCCACAAGCCTAAAGAAACTGTATATTCATATAATGGCACTCCTACAGGCTTGAAAAAAAGAGTGTTTACATAAAGTGATTAATGGTGTGGGGAAAATGCTTTGGATATAATGTTAAATTTATAAAACAGCAGAAAAAAATTACAGGCAATGTGTAATTTCAGCCATGTAAACCAGATGACAATTTTTGTTCTTATGGTTTTGCCTATTATTCAAATTTTCCAAAATAGATCTGTATTAGTTTTATGATCAGGAAAAAGAAAAAAAACAACTTTGTATTTAAAAACTATACAAAGGGCCACTGTGTTCTTGTATCGCAGCTCATATCCCACCCATATACACACCAACTCACTTTTGTTTTACACAAAAATTCTACATATGTAGTAGAATCAGAAAATATGCATGTTGAGACCTAAGCCAAGGAAAATCTTGTATTTATGTCCATCATTCTGTTAATCAAAAATAAACAATTTCATTTTGCTCAGAACCTTTACAAATGATCTGGAATCGTGTGTGTGTGTGTGTGTGTGTGTGTGTGTGTGTGTGTGACCGGGTGCGTGCACGAAGACAATTACTATAAATGAGTTTAGTTTCCCTTTTATTTTTTCCTTAGATACAGACTCACACCAACAAGCAGAGGCAGAGACAAAACTTTCTCAGTCATCCTTCTGGATACGGCACAGACCTACCCACATGGACATCAGAGCCCCACATTTCAAGCCCTCCCAGAAAAGCGATGAGGCCATGTACATTTTGCTGGGGGAAAGGGCCAGAGCTTTCCCGGTTTCTCAAAGGGCTCTCTCACCACTAATCTTGACACGCCAGTCCCAGACTTCACAGCAAGTCTTCATGGCCAGTCCCTCAGCTTTACAGTCTAGACCCCATGCCCAAACCCCATGCCCTAACCCCAATCTATTTTCCAGGGATACAGGGAAGGTTCAGCCATCTTCACAAACTGACAGAGGGAAGCACTCATCTAGCAACTACTTACGTGAATGAGAGGGACTACTAAGCCCTTCATGAAGACAAGGAGACTGAGACTCAGAGGACAGTCACCCAACCAGGACCCGCCTGTATCAAAGAGGCCACACACACCCCACCAAATGAAACAAATCTTGCAGATGACAGCACTTGCAAGTTTGACTTTGGAATGTTCTTTTTTCTGCTGCTCACCAAATGCTATGCTCAGCCACAAGACACAGGCTTGGTTTTCTACTATAAAACAAACAAATAACCAGTTTCCAAGAGCTATTTAAATACTTCTTTAAAATCTGCCCTGTCCAGAGGCACGTGGGTGGCTCAGTGGGTTAAGCCTCTGCCTTCAGCTCAGGTCACTATCCCAGGGTCCTGGGATCAAGCCCCCGCATCAGGCTCTCTGCTCAGCAGGGAGCCTGCTTCTCCCTCTCTCTCTGCCTGCCTCTCTGCCTACTTGTGATCCCTCTCTCTATTTATTTTTTAAATAAATAAAACCTTTAAAAAAAAAAAAAATCTGCCCTGTCCATTAGCATGAAGCACACCAATAGAGAGTCTGTTGTGTTCTAGCTAACTGAAAGAAGGGGAAAAATATTTTCAATGTTTTAATATTTAAACAAATAGAAAGAAAGCAGATTTCTTTCATGTTTCCTCAACTCCCGAAGTCACAGAGTAGCCTGGCCCCTAAACTTTAAAATGAGTCTGGATGAAAGTAAGTACCCCAAACTGGCAACAGACATGAAGATTGTGTGAAGTATTAATCATAATGCTGGAAGCAGCCCCCGAGTGCCCAGAGAAGGAGCTCAGGGAGCAAGCAGCATGAGCTGACCACATCTCCATGCCTCAGCTGGGCAGCTAGCTCCCCATATGAGAAGTGAGAACTTCCTCCCTGGAGATGTGTTTTGATTGTTATGTAATTGCGGGGGGGAGGGTGGAGCAAACTATTAATGTTCATGACATTATTTTGGAAAATAACATTGGGAAAGAAAAAACCTTGGGAAAAACACCTTCTCTATAAAAGGAAACGGAAAGTGACCTACATTCCCATCCCCTAAAGTTAGCCACTGTGAACATTCAATTTTTGTCTTCCTAGTATTTTTTCCATTCTTTCACTTAGCATTATATTTATGTGATTTTTGATGTATTTAAAATTTCCTCAGAAATATTGTTTTAAGGATGGGCTATACAAATACCTTAATGTGCTTTATTTGGGTAGCTTCCAATTTTTTGCTGCTATATGTAATGCTGGGAAGAACATCTTTAAGCATAAAGCTCGGGCCAATTTCAGATTATGTCCTAGAAGATGAATTACAAACTCACAAAGTGGAATTTATTTAAGGCTCCATGTAGATTTTCCACAATTAGTCTCCAAAAAGGCAGGGCCAAGCCAGAGCTTTCTAGCAACCTGTTGCTAAAACAACCATCACATTCCCAACTAGCCACTATGGGCCCCTGCTGCCCACAAAGGCGTCTGAACCATAGGTGCTTCCTCAAGAGGCCTTCCCTGGCCTCCCTGTCCCCACAGGACAGAATAGGTCCTGAATGAGGCAGGAGGATGCCCGGAGAGGCTCCAACTGGTGGTTTCCATCAAACAAACGATGCAGGTACCCTGAGTGTTTTACAAACTGGAAAGATTTCACATCCTAAAAAGGAAGACGGGGAAAAGAGGGAATGTGAAACGTCAACTCCAGCATGAGGGATACGAGATCAGGGCAGCCTTGCAGAGGCCTAGACTCATGAGCAGTTTTTGGCTGCACTGTTTTCTTCTTCACTCAAGCCCCGGAAGGAATCAGTCTCCTGGAGACCTCCTCAAAGGGACGTGACATATAAACAGAACTGAGCTGCTTAGTATTTCCGGCTCAGTCTCACTTAGGTAAATGCTTATCTGCCTTTCCTTCTGCCCTCCCATTCCAGAAGGAAAACCTACCCACTAACACCAAATCTCTTCTTCCTTTGGAGAAATGGCTGAGTCAGACAAGCTGTGTTCCAATCCTGGCCTGCGAATTCATGTGTGACCTCAGGCAAGTGACTTCCTCTTGCTGTGACTGAGTAATAGGGAGTGATGTTGTGAGGGTCATATATGGTGACATGAATAAAACACATAGGTATGGTGACCGGGGGGCAAAGCAGTAAAGTTAATTCACTTCATAAAACAGTATCTTTATATCATTATTATTATCCAGATGATCAGATGAATGATCATCTGCAAGAAAAATAAATAAATACCTAAAGAAATGAAGAAATGCAGGAAAATGGCCCCTTGCCAACACCCATGCTAGGGGTCACACACAGCAGACCCCTCCCGAAGCACCAGCCCGTTGACTCTGCCCCAAGCCCAAGAACCCCCCACCAAATCTGCTGGATGGGCCCAGCTGGCAACGGTAGCTAAATCGCTGGCCTTCACTGCTTGTATTTCAGAAGCTTATCTGGAGAGGACCAATGGACAATGCAACACGACCTTGGCGGGGGCAAAGCAGGGGCCACGAGGATTACAACCTCTACTGATTTCCCCAAATCTGACTGGGGAGTTTTTGCAGTGACACCGAAGGAAGACATAATGAGGTGCTGAGGAAGAAAACACAGTACGTCCCCATCAGCAAGGGCCTCCCGAGTACGGTCACCTTGCTGGGCACGTCACACACACCACCTCATGTAACCCACACCACGGCCTTGGGAAGGCAGGTGACATCCTTCCCACGCTGCTGTAAGATCATGTGGCTGGTAAGGGGTGATGCCAAAATCTAAGTCTAGACGAAGACCCATCTTTTCCTTTCCACAGTGCTGCATGCACTCATGCAACCAAACAAGCAAGCACGGGAGCTTGGGTAAGTGAGAAGGACAGGCTCTGCAAGAAGGAAAAATGTCTCCATTATT
The DNA here is from genome assembly GCF_022355385.1 of Mustela nigripes. Classification (NCBI taxonomy): domain Eukaryota; kingdom Metazoa; phylum Chordata; class Mammalia; order Carnivora; family Mustelidae; genus Mustela; species Mustela nigripes. The sequence continues at coordinate 57,877,841 of NC_081558.1, forward strand.
ACTACCACCTGACAGTTCAACACTTTCTTTCTTTTGAACCCAAGCAGGAAAAGAGTTCTGGGGTTGGGGAGTGGGGGGGGTGGCTTCCACATCTCAGGTGCCCTGCCCCCCATCAAACAAAAGCTCCTCCTTCCAACCTCACGGTGCTCAATAAATACTGTGGAAAGCATTAACCCATTAATTAAATGAGTCCACAGACAAGGGAACTAAAGAGGGAGAAGAAAAAAAACAAGCCCCAGATAAAACTGGCATAACAGTATATAAGCGCTACAAAAACACATTTGTAAAGGTTGGGAAGATCCCATCCCTGACTGCTTTGGGTTCGGTTCTAGGGAGCAGTAGGCAGCAAGTGGAAGACCGTGATTAGGGAGGCTCCAGCTCAGAACACAGCATGTGTGCCCTTTCCTGAATCTGCTGAAGAGCAGGTCTGCACCCACAGCAGCTGCTGGGGTCTCCAGCACAGAGAGAGCATGGGGTAAGGGGCACCGCAGTGCAATGTGCCAAGCTTCTCACACGCACATAGGTCAGACTCACACAGCAGCCTGGATAGGAATGAAGCATCATCCCCATTTTACAGATGGACAGGCTAAGGCTGAGAGGGGATGCAAGAGGCCCAAGGCCACATGGATGATAGCCAGACAGCCAAAGTTCTACGCAAGCTGGTGAGACACCCTACTGTACCCGCCATCCCCCAGGCCAGGTCCACCTTCTCCACTGTGTCATAAGGACTCCCATGCTGTTCCTGATATTTTTCTTTAAAGAATTAATTTTGCCATGCTTTTTTTAAAACCCACTTTTTTCCATTAAAAGGAAAGGCCATCATTTTACTCAATAACGCTACGCTTAGGTAGGTAGGCAAAGGAATTGAAAGCATGGACTCAAACAGACACTTGCATGCCCATGTTCATCACAGCATGATTTACAACAGGCAAAAGGTAGAAGCAACCCAACGTCCATTAACTGAAGATGGTAAAATGAACTTGGTCTCTGCATATGATGAAATATTATTTGGCCTTAAAAAGGAAGGAAATTCAGAGGGTGCCTGGCTCAGTCAAGAACAGGCAACTCTTGATCTTGGGGCTGTTGAGTTTGGGCCCCAGGTTGGGTGTAGGGATTACTTAATAAGAAAAATTTCGGGGCGCCTGGGTGGCTCAGTGGGTTAAGCCGCTGCCTTCGGCTCAGGTCATGATCCCAGGGTCCTGGGATCGAGTCCCGCGTCGGGCTCTCTGCTCAGCAGGGAGCCTGCTTCCTCCTTTCTCTCTCTCTGCCTGCCTCTCTGCCTACTTGTGATCTCTCTCTGTCAAATAAATAAATGAAATCTTTAAAAAAAAAAAAAAAGAATAAGAAAAATTTAAATAAGTAAGTAAAATCTTAAAAAATTTTTTTATTAAAAAGGGAAGGAAATTCTGACACACACTACAACATGAATGAATCTTGAAAACTTTATGCTCGGTGAAATAAGCCAGTCCCAAGAGGCCAACTACCACATAACTCTACTCATTTGAAGGACCTAGCAGAGACAAATTCATAGAGACTGAACGTAGAACAGCAGCTGCTCCAGGCTGGGGCAGGGAGGAATGAGGAGTCACTGCTTAATGAGCAAAGAGTCTCACTTTGAGGACACAGAAAAATTCTGAAACTAGATGGTGGTGATGGTTGCACCACCCTGGGGATAGACTTAGTGCTACTGACTTATCCACTTAAAATAGCTGAAACAGTAAATTTTATGTTATGTCATGTTACCACAATTAAAAAAAAAAAAAAAAAAAACCTCGAAAAATGGTTTGTATAGGTCTTTACACACTGCCATAAATGGAAAACAACGGCATGCCAAAATAAGAAGGTACCAAGAAAAAATATATTCAATGATGCTGCTATGCTTTTGCTTTCTGTGAGCCACTAATTCCTGGTCAGGGCAGGAGACGGGTGGTGCTCACAGAGTCTGCACTATGGTCCTCTCTCCCTGACACTGTTGTCAGAGGGATGGCAAGGGCCCATTCACTAGATTCAGGGTCACCTGATCTGGGCAGCCCCAAATACCACTGCTGGCCCCATTCTGGTGGGGGTACCCCAACTTTGGGAGCACTGCTCATTGCCACCCCCATGCCTAGGCATGGCAGTAGGCCTAGGCTCCATCAGTGCCTGTGGGCCTTCCCCCATGCACCATCCAGCTCCACACGGACCCACACATGGGGGAGAGAGTGCACAGTCCTAGGGCTGAGGTGGTCCTTTGCACACAACTGCCCAACATCCAACCCCTAGGTGAGGAGGGCCGGAAGGACAACAGGTGGGGGAGACTGAGGGATGGATAAGCACTTAGAAGAACAGAGCAGCAGCCTGTGAAGAGGGGCGGTGCCAGCAAACTTTGCAGATGAGGCAGCCTGAGCAAAGAGGGGCTTGCTGGCAACCTTCCTTGCTTGTACAGTCAAAATGTACAAGGACGCTTGGAAATAGTCAATTAGATGTGATACTGTGGAATAATAATACCAAAGGTCCGGAGTGGAACGCATTAGCTATGCATTCCAAATACCTGATTCCAGGGCCTGGTCTGCAAGGCAGATACTTTAACCACCAGTACAAAGGGTCAACAATACCAAGGCCGCCAAGCTATTGCCTGGGGGCCGCATGGCAGCTAGCCAAGAATCCCAAAGCTGCACCTGATAGGCATAAAACAAAGTCAAATGGAGCCCCTTTCATCTAGCCCACAAAAGAGGGGCCGGAGGCTGCCGTGGCCTGCGCCCCCAGCCCCGCCTGCCAGCCAGGCCTCATCATCCTGCAGCAGAATTCTTCCCCTTCCCAACTCATACCCATTCAGTCCCTAAGCACCCTAAGCACTCCCCTCCCCTTCTTCAAACTGCATTGTCCCTCCACCAGTCCACTTCCTAACCTGGGTTTCCTCCTCCCTTCCCTTCCATACCTGCCCCAACCCCCTAATCTACAGCCGTGCCTCCAAAAACGGTCTCCTGGCCTCTCTCCCTTCCACTCCACCTGCACCGCTGCGAATTCTGTAAACCACAGATCTTCCCCCTCCCTGCTTAAAACCCCACAAGAGGTCCTGCTGCCTCCAGACTTAAGTCTAGATGTCTGGACCCAAGATACAAGAACCTTAATCATCCACTCCCAACCTGCTTCAACAGCTCACCACTGGCTGCTCACACCTGAACATCAATCACAGAAATCTCTGAGGAGCCCAACCCACCTCATCCTTCCTGCTCCTGAGCCTCTACACAGACACGACCCTTCTCCCATTGCCACCAGGCAGACTCCAGATCACCAATGCTACCTCCTCTGGGAAGCCTTCCCTGACTCTCCTACCTGGGAACTCCCATAGCACTTTTTGGGTTCTTGATTAGACAGATCTATATGATACTTAGCACATTTGCTTTACAAGTCTATCCTCTATTCTACAACTCAGTGTAAGGCAAAGGGCAAGGCCATCCTTTATCTGGCAGGGCACCCTCAGTGCCTAAGCATTAAAATGGTCCGCTCTCAGCAGGAGCTAAATGAGTATCTGGTGGGGGGTGGCATCACTCTTCACTGCATGGCCCATTCACTGAGGTACTGATGTTTTGTTTTGTTTTGCTTTTTCCTCATGAGTAACAGAAACAGACTGACTAATTTTAAGCAAAGAGGGGGATTTATGAGAAGGATCCTGGCTATCTCTGGGGAAGCCCAGAAGCAGAAAAGCTCTCAGGACCTCAACAGCCTTCTCTCTGGTCTAGCAAACTATTTCTACCAATACACTCATTTCCCAGGACTCCTAGCTGCCCTGCCTCTTCTTGCCATGTTTCAAATTCACAGGGGAGGGGCGCCTGGGTGGCTCACAACCTGGGATCAAACCCTACATCAGATTCCCCCACTTAGCAGGGAGTCTGCTCCTTCCTCTCCCTCTGCCCCTCCTCCCCACTGTGTTTTCTGCTCTCTCTCTCTCAAACAAATAAGTAAAATATTTTTAAAAAAACAAATTCACAGGTAAGAACATCTTTTTAGTCCAGCCTGGTAAAAGTATATATCCCTGGACCAATTAAATATGGATGGAGCTGGGGGTGGTCAGGGTTACCAAGCTCAGATATGGTCCCTGCATGCCCACAATTGCATCATGGGGTGTTCAAAGATAGGGGACTTGTTGAGGGCTTCCACGTACCACCTGGTACCTACAACACCTTATATCCACGTTCAAGGTTCAGGTTCTAAAAGTAATAGCATTATCATGCTGAAACAGTGATAGTATGGATGTCAGAAAATCTATAATGAGCCTCAGCTCTGTTCCCAGGCTTTTCTCAGGTGTGCTATGGAGAACACATTGTAAGAAAGGCAAGAAAGGTAAATATAGCGATGTCTAAGAAACTGGAAAAACAGGGCCCTCCCCATGGGGCAAAAGCAATCTATTATTATCTAGTCTCCAAAATTCTGGGGGCAAATTTGTTTCAGAATTCAGAACTTTTTTTTTTTAAGAATTTATTTTTATTTATTTATTTGACAGAGAGAGAGTGAGAGAGGGAACAAAAGCAGGGGGAAAGGGAGAAGCAGGCTCATGTGGGGCTTGATCCCAGGACCCTGTGATCGTGACCTGAGCTGAAGGCAGACACTTAACAACTGAGCCACCCAGGTGCCCCCAGAATTCAGAATTTTTTTTAAAGATTTTATTTATTTACATGACAGAGATCACAAGTAGGCAGAGAGGCAGGCAGAGAGAGAGAGGGGGAAGTGGGCTCCCCACGGAGCAGAGAGCCCAATGCGGGGCTTCATCTCAGGACCCTGGGATCATGACCCAAGCCAAAGGCAGAGGCATTAACCCACTGAGCCACCCAGGCACCCCAAGAATTCAGAATTTTTTAAAAAGTAGTTTGAATAAGGAGAGACAGATCAGTGAAACAGAACTGAGAGTGCACGGAAGTCTCACATTTACAGTCAACTGGTCCTTGAACAGTGCCAACACATTCTCTGGGGCAAAGAATAGTGTTTTCAACAAATGTTACTGGGACAATTGGAAATCTGCATGCAAAACAATGAAGCAGGACCCTTACCCCACAACGCATACACAAGTTAACCCAAAATAAATCAAAGACTTATATGTAAGAACTAAAACTATATGATAGGCTTAAAATATAAGCATACATTTTTGTGACCTCAAATTAAGCAATAGTTTCTTAGCACAAAAAAAAAAAAAAAAAAAATTGGACTCCATCAAAATTAAAAACTTTTGTGCTTCAAAGGCCACTATGAAGAAGGTGGGAAGACAATCCACAGAATGAGAGAAAATACTTGGAAATAATACACTTGACTATTTAGAATATATTAAAAACACAACTCAACATTAAAAAAACAAATTATCCAATTTAAAAATGAGTGAAGAGGGGCATCTGGGTGGCACAGTCAGTCAAGCGTCCAACTCTTGGTTTCAACTTGGGTCATGATCTCACAGTCGTGGGATCGAGCCCCATGTCAGGCTCCATGCTCAGCGTGGAGTCTGCTTAGGACTCTCTCTTCCTCTCCCTCTGCCTCTTCCCACCACGTACTCTCTCTCTCAAATAATTTTTTTTTAAATGAGCAAAGAGCTGAACAGACCTTTCTCCAAATAAGATACATTAATGGCCATCTGAAAAGATGTTCAACATCACAAGCCATCAGGGAAATGCAAATCAAAACCACGATGAGCTACCACTTTACACCCTTCGGAATAGGTATAATCAAAAAAGACAGACAATAACAAGTGTTGGTGAGGAAGCGGAGAAATTACAACCCTGACACCTTACTGGTGGGAACATAAAACATGCAGCTGCTGTGGAAAATAGTCTGGAAGCTCCTCAAAAAGTAAACATAATTCACTATGACCCAGTAATTCTACACCTAGATATGTATTTACCCAAAAGGTATGTCTGTACAAAGATTTGTACATGAATGTTCACAGCAGCATTATTTGTAATAACCAAAAAGTAAAGACAAGCCAAATGTCCATCAACTGATGAATCAACAAAATGTGGTCTATCCATACAATGGAGTATTACTTGACCATAAAAAGGAATGAAATATAGCTTCATACCACAACACAGGTAAGCATTATTCACATTATAAGTGAAAAGAAGCCATATACTGATATGATTCCATTTATAGGAAACATCCAAAAGAGATGCACCTATAGACACAGAAAGTAGACTAGTAGTTGCAAGGCAGGCCAGGGAGAAGCAGGAAAAGGGCAGTGACTGTTGTGGGCATGGTGTTTCTTTTGAGGGTGATTAAAATGATTGTGCTGATGGTTACTCAACTCTGTGAACACTAAAAGCCATTAAACTGGCACTCTAAAAGGCTGAAGTGTATAATATGTGAATTATATCTCAGTAAAGCTACTATAAAAAGTTTTTAGCACAGATATGGAATGGTCTATACACTAACGTCATAAAAGACATCCACGTTATATCATTAACTAAAAATCTGCATATGAAGTACTTTAAATATATTACCCCTAAAAATTCAGTGCATACCAGAATATACAATATATTATGTAATATCCTAACAGGGATGGGACCATTCTCTATAATCAAACATTTAAATATTCACACTTGCTGGGAAAAATAGAAGCCATAAATGGCCTCAGGTCAGACGAGGCATGCATCCAAACTCCCCCCCAAAACACTTTCAATGTTTAGAGTTCTTTGAGTTTTAGAGTTATAAGCAAGGTATGGTGGACCTGTATTTCTTACCAGGTCTAGGCAAGTCACAAAACACAGCCATTGCTGCTAACCCATTCTTAAGAGTTTACAGGGAAACCAGGAATCTCAGAAGGAAAATAAGACAGAGCAGACCACAAACTTCCTGGTATCCCTGAGAAATGTTCATTTTAGAAATACAGAGCTTAGTTAACATAACTAATTCTATAAGAGATAAGGAAAGGAAGTAGATCCCCTTTATTTTAAGGAGATTCAAAATAGCCTGTTGTCACTAACAATACTCATAAAAATGAAGTAATAATGTAGAAATCATAATGTTGTAAGACAAGCAAAATACAAAATGTGACTACTATAAATAAATATACTGGTTAGTATACATGTATGTTTATATAGCTAACCTTGCTTTAAAAACTTGGAAGAATATTCATACAATAGAATATTATTTAGCCTTAAAAAGGAAAAAATTCTGACACAGGCTACAATGTAAATAAACCTGAGTTCAGTGAAATAAGCCAGTCACCCAAAGAACAATACTGTAACTTTGCACTTTACGTGAGGTCTCTAGGGTAGTCAAAATCACAAAGATAGAAAGTAGGATGGTGGGCGCCAGAAACGGGAGCGTAGTGCTTAACAGGGACAGAGTGTCAGTTTGGAAGATGAAGAAGTTCTGGAGACAGATGTTGAGGATGGTCGCCCAACAATGTAAGTGTACTTAACGCCAATGAACTGTGCACTTAAAAATGGTTTAGAGGAGCACCTGGGTGTCTCGGTCAGTTAAGCATCTGCCTTCGGCTCAGGTCACAATTCCAGGGTCTTGGGATCGAGTCCCACATAAGCCCTGCTTGTGCTCACTCTCTTTCTTTTTCTTTCTTTTTTTTTTTTTTAGTATTTTATTTATTTATTTGACAGACAGAGATCACAAGTAGGCAGAGAGGCAGGCAGAGAGAGGAGGAAGAAGGCTCCCTGCTGAGCAGAGAGCCCGACGTGGGGCTCGATCCCAGGACCCTGAGATCATGACCTGAGCTGAAGGCAGAGGCTTTAACCCACTGAGTCACCCAGGGGCCCCTCTCTTTCTGACTAATAAATAAATAAATAAGTCTTTTTAAAAAATGGTTTAGAAAGTAAATTTTATGTTATGTATAGTTTATCACCATTTAAAAAAAAAAAAAAAAAGCCTGGAAGAAAATCCAAGAAAACATGAAAGTAGTTGTTGGTGGGACTCGAGGGCATCTGGAAGGCCAGACCAATCAAATACCCCCTTTTTCATGCTGCACTGCCTCTCCACTTAGCCCTCCACGTCCCTGGGGAGCAACAAAGGCATGCTAAGCTACTCCAGAGACAGGCCTGGTGCTCTGCACAGCTGCCCCTGCCAGCAGTCCTCGGCATCCTCTCAGGCACTACAGAAGGCCTGTCTTCACAGTCAGACACTCTTCAACCTCACAATTCCAACAGCACCCCCACTCCTGAAGTTATTACTCCATGCAATCGCTTCCCACTGGGACAAGGAACAGGAAGCAACTTAATGGCAGGTCCTTCTACGAACATTTGAGGAACACTCACATTTCTCTGTGGTAGTCTATGAATCAGCCAAATGAAGAAAGAAAAGAAAAAAAAGGAACCAACCTACTATTAACCAAAGACCTACCCCATGCCTGGCACTGTCTGGGCTGCTATGCATGCATGGGTCCTCACCATGACACGAGAAGATTCTACAGATGGAAAACGAGATGTGAAGAGATGATGTAACTCGTTCCCTGTCACATTCCTGATAAGCATGGTAAGAAGCAAAACTCCAAGAGTTCTGGGATGAAATGATCATCTCTGGCGATGAAAGCGGAAGAGAAGAGCTTATGCTTTGCTAGGAGCACAACGCAATGAGTAGAGAACCATAACCGGAATAGTCAACTGGCCACACTCATGGCAGGCCCACACGGTCTCATGGTGGGGATCGTGGGCTCTGGAGCAAAACCTAGGCACCAAATGTCTACTCTGATACTGTTATGTGAATGGCTCTCAGAAACAGCTCTACCTTCAGTCTCTTACAAGACTGCAACTGTGTCTCCCTTACTGGGGGCTCATCAGGATTAGATGGAACAACACAGGTGAAACAATTTACAACAGAGCTAAATAATGTTCACCACTACCCACCAGCAGGAGTGTTTATTTACTGTCTCACAGCAACTCTCAGGCAGGTATAAGGAGCACCAATTCTACTGCTTACAAACCTGAAGGGTTAAGGAAGTTGGTCACTCAGCTAATTGAATAAAACTAGAATTCAAGCCTGGGCCAGTGAGATTCCAAACGACAAGATTACAGAGGATGAAACAGAGGGGAAATTTTTAAGTTCTCTCACTGCTCCTTCTCTCTGGCAATGGTACCCCCTGGAGGCCACCGCCCTCTCAGGGGCTGGCTGGAGGCAGGCGCAGTGCCAAAGTGGAAGTTGGCGCCACAGCTCTAATGGCAGCTGGGCTGGTGCGAGTCCTCTGGGCAAGGACAACAACGCTAAACCCAACTGAGAAGAGAGTGGTCAATGGTGTCCGCACAGAGAGTGAGGAAATAAGGGAGTAAGGAAACCTAGGTTCCAGGCAGGGCTGTGTCTCTGGGAATCCATCCCAGCGTCTGTGCCCACAAATGCAGAAGATAAAATAGCCCAGGCCATTCAGCATTGCTTGAAATAGCCCAGGCTTAGCCTGAGGGGATGAGGCAGTATGCTGCCATCAGAAACAGTAAAGTAAAGCTTTTACACACTGCTATAAATCCATCTCCAGAATATATTCATAAGTGCAAACTGGTATGTTGTCGGGGAGGAGAACTAGAGACTGGGCACTGAGACAGGAGAAAGAAATACTCTTCACTGTGTATCTCTTAGCACTGTTTGAATTTTCTGCCACTGCATGTTATTACCTAATCAAAAACACAATAAATACTTTTTCAAAAAAATCCTGAATCATTTACTTTCCTACTGTATAGTTTTGGGTAGTTACTCATTTATTTAAAAAGCAAACAAACCAACTTCCCTCCCAGAATTCTTGTTGGGATTAAATGAGATAATTTAGAATAACAGGCACAGAGCCTATCCTAAACTGCCATCCATAAACGTAGTCTGGGCAGTTTCTCCCATTAAGGAAAAAAAAAAAAGGATTTAACAACATTAACCCTGCATTGTTCCTGTTTCATTAAATACTCCTCAGGACTTTTCTGAAATTACAGACACCCAGCCCCGGAGTAAGGAGAAGCCCGCCCCTATCAGCCCAGCTGGGGCATCCGTAAGGGTCAGACACGCTGGGAGAGAAGTACTTCTCTGACAAGAAAGACTTTTCAAAGGAGAGACACTTCAAAACTCCTTATCACAATCTCCACTAGCCGCTGCCAAGTTCCACTTCCATTTTATATCAGGCTTCTTTTTTGTTTTGTTTTGTGTCTTTTTTTTTTTCCCCTTCTAAATCTGGAATCAGGATGGAGGCTGGCAATATCCCTCAAGAACTAAGGACCATGGCTGAAAACACAAAAAAAAGTGCTCAGAAGACGCACCCGTTTGCCAAGCGCATGTGATCTGCTCTGAAGAATGTCGGCACAGGCTATGGGTCTTGATGGGAGGACAGTAAACAAACAGACAGGCTCAGAATGCTCTCCACACACAGAGAAGGATTTGGGAATGGAAACAATGAAAGTTATTCTCCCAAGTATTTTATCCTTCATCTGCAATAGAAAGGCAGTTACACTGGATGGAAGAGGCAGGGCCCCAAAGGAAACCCTGAAAGCCCTTTACCAGGGAGCCAGGCCACACACCCACTCACGCCCAGGCTGGGTTCCCATGTCACCTGCCCAAAAGACATGGTCAGTTGGCCAGGCATGCCAGGGCCATGTCCTGAAGTGCCCCTCAACCACTCAACGCCATACCCTCTGAAGGGAAGCTCAGGCCCTGCTACCCAGGAATGAATGATCTGCCCTTAAATTGCTGAGGTCCCCAAACTCCTGACGTAAGGCACATAGTCAAATCAACGCTTCCAGAAGAAAAGGATCTCCACAGAAAACACAGAAATAAAAGACTTCATCACTCCATGAGCCATTCTTTTGCTAGTTTTCATTTTTTTACGTCACATGTGCTTTTCAAAGACTGAACAAACTTTCCTGCTCCACCCAGGTGTCCCCATCGTCTGGAATAAAGCAACAATTTCTAAGCCAAGGTTACCCATGGCTCCCAGTGCCTGACAGCTCCTGGACCCAGCGCTCCTGCTTCTATCACAGTGCTTGGTGTCCCGCACTGAGTACAGCAGCAGCAGAAGAAGGGGCACGCCCAGAGCTGGCACCGCAGGCTTGTCACTCACTGTGTCTGCTCCTCATGTGTGTCTTCTCGCGCCAGCCTCACCATCCTTTCAAGTCTTACTTTCCCCATTTTAAAGACAAGCAAACAGTATTAATCACTGCCCCTCCACCCCAAGACTGCACAGGCACCGTGTGCAAAGCTGAGTGTCACACAACAAAAAAGTCATGCTGCCTGCCAGGTGGGAAGGAACAGGTGCAAGGGCTCTGGCCCTGTAGAAGAAGAAGAAGGCGTTTATCAAAGAAATAGCTGTTACCCCGAGTCAATCCTTATGGTCAGGAGAGCGCACAAGAATTTGGCTGGAGCACGTCTGGATTTATAGGACAGACAAGGGTTTAGTCACATATTCAAATCCTTTTTAGTTTTGTCTTTTTAAGTATTCAACCTGACAGGACAAAAACAATTTTATGTGCTTTGATCAGTTCCATGAATGATTTTTTTGAACAAAGAAAATGAAGTTTTCTTCTAATCTATATGAGAGGGAAG